>NW_007212325.1:386431-429284 GCF_000164805.1 Carlito syrichta
AAATTGAGGTTTTGCTTCTGGAATCTCAATTGTATTCCATTGTTCTATATGCCTGTTCCTGTACCAATACCAAGCTGTTTTGACTATTGTAGCTTTATAGTAAAGTCTGAAGTCTGGTAGTGTGATACCTCCTGTTTTTTGTTTTTTGGTTTTTTTTTTTTTTGCTGAGGATTGTTCTGGCTATTCTTGGTCGTTTGTGTTTCCAAATGAATTCCTGTATTGTTTTTTGTAGGTCTGAGAAGAATGTTGCTGGTAATTTGATGGGTATTGCATTAAATCTGTAGATTGCCTTAGATAAAATGGACATCTTCACAATGTTGATTCTTCCAATTCATGAGCATGGGATATTTTTCCACTTGTTTGTATCATCTTTGATTTCTTTGAGCAGTGTTTTGTAGTTTTCATTGTAAAGGTCTTTCACGTCTCAAATGTGCTAAAAAGAAAAAAACAAACAACCCCATTATAAAGTGGGCAAAAGATATGAACAGACACTTCTCAAAGGAAGACATCCGAGAGGTCAACAGACACATGAAGAAATGTTCAACCTCACTAATCATCAAGGAGATGCAAATTAAAACTACACTGAGATACTACCTAACTCCAGTCAGAATGGCAATTATCAATAAATCAAAAAATAACAGTTGCTGGAGAGGGTGTGGTAAAAAGGGAACACTTCTACACTGTTGGTGGGATTGTAAACTAGTGCAACCTCTGTGGAAAGCAGTGTGGCAATTCCTAAAAGCTCTAAATATCGACCTTGTATATGACCCCACAATTCCCCTACTGGGAATATACCCTGAAGAACTCGAATCACTATAAAAAAGATACCTGTACACTATGTTTATCGCAGCATTGTTCACAATAGCAAGAACCTGGAACCAACCACGCTGTCCATCAAAAGAGGACTGGATTTTAAAAATGTGGTACATATACACAAAGGAATACTACGCAGCCATAAAAAAGAACAATTTCGCAGCAACCTGGATGGAACTAGAGTCTATAATACTGAGTGATCTCTCACAGAAACAAAGATCTGAGTATCACATGTTCTCACTCATATAGTGGACCTTGAACATCTATCATAACACTATAAGAAAAGGATTGACAGTGGTGGGAAAATATGGGAGGGTAGGGAGGGGAAGGGAGGTGGGATTAACAGTAGTCAATATCTGTCTGGGGATGGGGAGACACCCCTTATCAACAAGTGTGCCTGAATGATGCATATTTGTATACCTAACCCTTAACTGTATACCACAATTTTAAAATAAAAAATGTTTAAAAAAATAAAATATTATTTTAAATAAAAAACAAAACAAAAAAAAAAGAGTAGTGAGAAGGCAAATGGTCAATATCAAAACAATCCCTTGACAGCTCAATCTGCCAGCTCCTGTTCTAACTACTTCTGACTTATTATTTTGCATATTTCTTGATCCATCAAGCCATGAGTAAGGATTGCATTTCCTTTACTGTATTTCTCAACCTCACTAAAATATTAAATACTAAAAATGACTTTTCCCCTTATGGCAATTATCATCATGACCTTGCAAAAGTCACATGTGCCAGCTGGAACTTCTCCAAAATGTGTTTTTTTTTTTGGAGTTGGAGTCTCACTCTGTCGTCCAGACTGGAGTGCAGTGCCATGCTCCCGGCCACCGCAACCTCAACCTGCTGGGCTCTGGCGATCCTTCCACCTCAGCCTTCCAAGTAGCTGGAACTACAGGCGCGCGCTACCATGTCTGGCTAATTTTTTGATTGATTGTAGAGATGAGGTCTCGCCAAGTTGCCCAGGCGGGTCTCGAACCTGTGGGCTCAGACAATCCACTCACCTCAGCCTCCCAAAGCGTGGGATTACAGGCTGAGCCACCGAGCCCAGTTCCAAAATTTTTTGATGAAAGAAAATATTTTATTAAAAAGATCATGGCTGACAGGAAAGTAGGATGGATGGAGAAATACTGAAATGTATTATCATTACACCTATCACCAGGGTCCCAGTGGGAAACAGAAAACCCCTCAGCTTGTTCAACACAAGATTCTTTAATGAAAGGACTCTTTCTAGAGATGTATGCAGGGTTAAGGGGTCAATGAGAGGTTGAGACATCCAGAGACTAGCTACCCTACCCCTAAAGAGAGATGGGGTGGGGAGATGGTGGATGTTTTGAAACCAAGTGATTCAACAGAGTCAGGCAGAAAGTGCTTCCTGGCAGGACCAATAGTCATAGAGGAATGTCCCTACTCCCAGAAACAGACATCAAAGCATGCAGGGAACGGGGTAAAAGTGTCTGATCTCCTGCCCTCTGAAGTCCTCCAGTGCCTCCCATTGGCTAAATCGTAGCAGAAATCAATGGAAAGGAACCCCATAAGAGCTCCTCATAGCAGAGAAAGGCTGAGGGTAAAGAACCAATCTGAGGCACACATGGAGAATGACCAGCTCACTCTCTCAAGAAATGTTTTGTTCCTTGAAAAGAGATAAGAACTCAAGTAAAATGTTGACAATGCCTAGCTGTGCTTCCTCAAGTTTCAGCTATCTGTGGTTTTAGAAATGTATAATTTTCAAGATATACTGAAAAAAAATCAAACCCAGTGGAATCTCAAAGAAACATACTGTCATAGACTGAATGTTTGTGTCCCCCCAAACTAGTAATGTTGAAGCCCTAATCCCCAATGTGGTGGTATTTGGAAGTGGGGCCTTTAGGAGGTAATTAGTTTCAGATGAGGTCAGGAAGGTGGAGTCCTCCTAAAGGGATTTGTGTCCTTATAAGAAGAGACCTCAGAGAACTCACTTATGCTTTCTCTCTGCCATGTGAAGGTACAGCAAGAAGGTGGCCATCCGCAAGCCAGGAGGTGAACCCTCACCAGAAATCAACAATGCTGGCACCCTGATCTCAGACTTTCAGCCTCCAGAACAGAAAAAATTTCTATTGTTTAAGCCACCTCGTCTATGGCATTTTTTTATGGTAGCCCAAGCAGACTAAGAAACATAACTAAAAGTAAATAAATGAGGGAGGACCCTAAAAACAGAATTTATTTATTTAAAAAATTGTGTGTTTATTTACATGTTTAAACTTCTGTCACCTTCAAAGTACTCTCCGTCTGGTACAATGCACCTATTGAGATGCTTTTCCCACTGCTCAAAACTGTTTTTGAACTTGTCAATTTTGAGGTCTTTTAGTACTTCTGCTGTTTTGTGTTTCATCTCTTCCACATGGGCAAAACAGTTCCCTTTGAGGACTTTTTTCACCCAGGGAAACAAACAAACAAAAAATTCTCTTGGGGTGAAATGGTATGAATAGGGAGGATAGGGCCTATGGGCCATGCTGTTTTTGGTCAAAAACTGCTGAACACTCAGTGCAGTGTGGGCAGGTGCACTTGTAAATCACCCATCATGGAATGGGCAAATGTGTTGAAAAAATCTCAAAAAAAAAAAAATTTCACTGAATCCAAACGCAGTCTCTTACGATTCTAGCTGGTACGCTGATGCCAATGGATTCTTAGAACACTTACCTAGCAGGGGAAGCCTGTACTACAAGGGGTCTTCCCTCCAAAAAATAATTCTAGTTTTTTTTTTTTTTGGTCTCCTCATACATACTTTGATGGCAGTACTAGTCATCATTTATCCAACGCATGCTTGGGACCTGGCACTGTGCCACGCACGTTACCTGCCTGACCTCACTTAATCACCACACCTTTGGGGAAAATACTGTTAACTCATTTGACACAGGAAGAGACTGTTGTCCACTCTCTGTTGGAATGGTATATCCCTGCCCCCAAGTCACACAACCAGCCAGGCTGGAAGCTTTCTGTCTATGGCAGGCAGGCTGCTGTTACTGGCAACAGGTGCTGACACAAACTGGGCCTCAAGGTTCAAATGCCCAGAGTGGAGGGGGCAGTCACTGTCCTCAGCCACAGGGGGGCCTGTGAGCACCTGAGAGATCACAAGAGGTCCGGCAGTCTGCTTGCTTCTGTCACTGGAATGACAGTAGGAACCTGATTGTCGTATTCATCACAATGTCCGCACTACCTGGCATGTAGTAGGTGCTAAATAATGTTTGTGAAGTGAATATCTGATTGGCACCTAATAAGACCAATATCTGTAACTTACACTCTTTTCACCTGAGGACTTTGAGAAACAAAAATCACCTTCAACTAAGAGAAACATGCTTGCCTGGTTTTTAAAATCAGCCGTTTAGAGGTGTATTTGAGCACACAAACTGGTTGCCACTACTGGTCTGGATCTCTAAGGTGAGCAGCCCACTGTAGCAGGGTGCAAGAAGGGACACAGTGCAGTGGGGTTGACACATCCATGTGATGACAGAGCCCTGGTGGCACAACTGACACATGTGCAGAACCTGTCAGAAGTTGTTTAAGTGTCTTCAAGAGTGGCCAGCATGGTGGCTCATGCCTTGATCCCAGCACTTTGGGAGATCCAGGCAGGAGAACTGCTTGAGGCCAGCAGTTCAAAATCAGCCTAGGCAACATAGTGAGATCTCGTCTCTACAAATAATAATAATAATAATTATTATTATTATTATAAAAATTAGCTGGGCATGGTGGCTCATGCCTATAGTCCCAGCTGCTTGTGAGGTTGAGACAGAACGATCGCCTGAGCCCAGGAGTTGGAGGCTGTGGTGAGCTGTGGTCTGTGCCACTACACTCCAGCCTGGGCATCAGTGAGACTCCAACTCAAAAAAAAAGAAAAAGTCTGTGAGAGTTGTGGCCCGGCCATATAGAGAGATGCTTGAGAGACAAGAGAAGGTTAACAGAAACCTTAGTGGGGTGCAGGGTTCCATCAACCCACATCAGGCAGTAACAAGGACAGACATTGTGGATTAAAGAATGCTGCCACCTGACCCTGGGAGCCAGAGGTTTCATGATTAACACCCTCTACAAGGCACAGACTTACTGTTCCCATCATCAGACTACAAGAAAAGCTCATGGGTTCACAATTATTATTAATTTTGCCATTTGTTAGAATTTTTTTCTTTACCTAAGAAAAACCTGAACCCAAGATATCATTTTAAAAACACAAGTCAGATGGACAATTTGAACATTCTTGTCCAAATGCCACAGTCTCCTGCAGCATTGTGTTCCAAGTCCAGAGAAGGAAAGAACATGAAATAAAATGCTCTGGAAACTGACAGAACTGAAGAAGTAATGCAAATGACATGAAAGAATGGGCATGCTGGAGTTAATTTTGGATGCCTTGTTGCGAAAAAAACAACAAAAAAAACCGAGATCTGTTCAGGGGCAGGTCCTGGGAATACAGAACAGAGAAGCTGAGTTCAGCTGAAGTATCTGACCACCTCCAGGACCCATGGCTCTCACTGTCCCACCACGCTGGGCTTCTTGGAGCTGATACACTTCCTCAGCACAAGACTTTTTACATTTTTTTAAATTGACAAATAAAAATTGTATATATTGGTTGGCGCGGTGGCTCACGCATATAATTCCAGTATATGGGAGACTGACAGAGGAGGATTTCTTGAGCCCAGGAGTTTGAGACCAGCCAAGGCAACATAGTGAGACCTCGTCTCTACAAAATAAAATTTTAATTAGTCAGGTATGGTAGTGTGTACCTGTAGTCCCAGCTACTCAGGGGGCTGAGGAGGGAGGATTGTTTGAACTCAGGGATTCAAGGCTGCAGTGAGCATGGTCGTACTATTGCACTCAGCCTGGGCAACACAGTGAAACACTGACTATAAATAAATAAATAAACAAACACTTAAAGATTGTATATATTTATGGTTGACAACAAGATATCTTAATATATGTATACATTGTGGAATGGTTAAATCAAGCTACTTAACGTTCATATTACCTCATATCATTATTTTTTTATAGGGGGAACACTTAAAATCTAGCAATTTTTAAGCATATATTGTTATTAACTGTAGTCACTGTGATGTACAATAGATCTCTTGAACTTAATACTCCTGTCTAGCTAGAATTTTCTATCTTCTGACCAACAGTCCCCAACACCCACTCCCTCTACCTCCAGCCCCTGGGAACCACCATTCTACTGTTTGCTTCTGTAAGTTCGACTGTCTAAAAGTCCCCTGTCACTGGGATCATGCGGTATTTGTCATTCTGTGCCTGTCTTATCTCATTTGACATAATATCTTCTAGTTTCATCCATATTGTCCCAAATGACAGCGTTTTCTCACTTTTAAGACTTGATAATATTCCACTGTGTATCCACAACCACATTTTTAATCCATTTATCTGTTGATGGACAGTTAGGTTGTTTCTATATCTTGGTTACTGTGATTAGGGCTATAATGAACATGGGACTGCAGCTATCTCTTTGACATACTGATTTAATTTCCTTTGGATATAGAACTAGTAGTGGGAATGTTGAATCATGCATTATTTCAATTTTTAGTTTTTTGGGCACCCTCCATACTGTCTTCCATAATGACTGTACTAATTTATATTCCCACCAGCAGAGGGCAAGGATTCCCCCTTCTCCATATCCTCACCAGCTCTTCTTGTCATTCATGTTTTTGATAATAGCCATTCTAACAGTTGTGAGGTGATATCTCATTGTGCTTTTCATTTATATTTCCCTGATGATTAGCGATGTTGAACAATTTTTCATATTCCTGTTGGCCATTTGTATGTCATCTTTTAAGAGATGTCTGTTCAAATATTTTGCCTATTTTAAAATCAGGTTGCTTTATTGCTGTTGAGTTGTTTGAGCTCCTTATTTATTTTGGATTATTAACATCTGTTAATAATGTAGGGCATATATTTTCTCCCATTCTATTGGTTGTCTCTTCACTCTGTTGATTGTTTCCTTTGCTGTGCAGCTTTTTAGGTTGATGTAATCTCATTTGTCTATTTTTTAATTTTAATTTTAATTTTTTGCTTTTGTTGCTTGTGCTTTAGGGTCATATCCAAAAAAATCATCGCCCAGACCAATGTCATGAAACTTTCTCCTATATCTTTTAGTAGTTTTACCATTAATTCTTACATTTAAGCCTTAGTCTTTGAGTAGACTTTTGTATATGATGTGAGATAAGGATCTAATTTCATTCTTCTGCATGTGGATATCTGGTTTTCCCAACATTATTTATTGTCCTTTCCCCATTGTGTGTTCTTGGCATCTTTGTCAAAAATCAATTGATAGTCCCATCGTGGTGGCTCACGCCTGTAATCCCAGCACTTTGGAAGGTGGAGGCAAGAGGATTACCTGAGCCCAGGGATTCCAGACCAGCCTGGGCAACTTGGCAAGACCTTGTCTCTACCATAAATCAAAAAATTAGCCAGGCATGGTGGTGTATGCCTGTAGTTCCAGCTACTTGGAAGACTAAGACAAGAGGATGGTTTGAGTCCATTAGGTCAAGGCTGTGGTAGTGGTGATCTTATGACCACACTCCAGGGTGGGTGACAGAGTGAGACTCCGACTCAAAAAAAAATTTTTTTTTAAAAAATCAATTGGTATGCATCTGTCACTAGTCAGTCATTGCTGCAGGTAGGATTCCCTGGGACAAACGCAAGCTCAGAAGTAGAGACTCATCTAGGACTTTGCTACCTAGCCAATAAATGATTTGAACACTGAGAAGACAACTCAGGTTTTGGAGGATAACAAAAATATTCCCACAATGGATGACCTATATTTCTAGCCCTATAGAAGTTTAGAATTAGATATGGGGATGCTGAAGTAAACCCAACCATAATATTCATACTTTTGTGTGAATATATGTGATCTCACATATATTCAAGAATACATGTGAGATCATTGAGACCATCTGGGTATACTTGGATTTTAAGTGTTTATAATCAGAAAATTGAACACATTAGAACAAAGGCAGCCAAAACTTATGATTCCACTTAAAATGTGTAATTAAGCAGTTGATTTTAGATGTGATTTTTAAACTGAGTCTAAGACTTGATTTGATTTGTGAACAGTATTGAAATATTTAAGTGAGCCGGGCTCGGTGGCTCAGCCTGTAATCCTGCACCTTTGGGAGGCTGAGGTGAGTGGATTGCCTGAGCCCGCGGGTTTGAGACCCGCCTGGGCAGGCGAGACCTCATCTCTACAATAAATCAAAAAATTAGCCGGGCATGGTAGCGCGCGCCTGTACTTCCAGTTACTTGGAAGGCTGAGGCGGAGGGATCGCTGGAGCCCAGGAGGTCGAGGTTGCGGTGGCCGGGAGCGGCCACTGCACTCCAGTCTGGGCAACAGAGCGAGACTCCAACTCAAAAAAAAAAAAAATTTAAGTGAATGTGAATCACTATATTTATAGATTTAATTTATTAGATATAGTACCATTGTTTAAGTACTTGGAATGACTTCTACTTAGAATAGGCATTTGAAGCAGTTCAAAGGAAAATTGAATACATTGCATTTCTAACTGCAGGTTAACATATTTGTGAGAATTTACTTAATTACAATGTAATAGGGAATGATTATTTAAGGAAGTTTAACCTGTTCAAATTGATATAATCCCTCACCAATGAAAGAAAACTGAACTTAATTATGCTTGTTTCACTAGATGTATAAACAGACTAAGAGTTGCAATTTGAACTTAGTGGCTCAAATAAAACTAGGTTCTAAAATTTCTAGCTCCCTTCAGCCTTTGCTCAAGAGGCTCAAGGGTCCCTGTGCATTATGAGATTGGTGAGGGGAGGGGCCTGCCCATGAAGGCTTCAGGACAAGCTCTACCTTTAGGAAGGTCAGGGACTGAAACTGCTTACAGGGTCAAAAGGAGATCTAGGGGCTGATGCACTGCACGAAAACCACACATTTCCTAAAAAAGAGATGTCCTTAGCAACAGGGGCCAGACCACGCTGGACAAGAACCTGGGCTCTCTCTCCCCCACACTTGCCTACCTGACACTTTTGCCTACTTGGAACCAGGTCTTGGAGTAATATTAGCTCTTACTCTTTGCCCAGTGCTATACATATGCCATTACCAATTACCTCCATGCCAATTTTATATGGAAGCTTGTCTCAAGGTATGATTATTTTTATGTTAAAGACAATGAGTATTACTCAGGTTTCAATAATGCATAGATCTGGAGCCTAACAGGACATAAGAGAAGGAGCACTTATCCAACAGGCAGTAATTAGAAATGGAGTGAGTGGCACATTTTGAGCCAAGGAATTAAGTAACCCCCTAAAGGGAGAGTCAGTACCATAAGGATGACACACCGGCCATGTCCCAGGCCCCTGGCTGTATCTCAGTCATCTGCTAGACTCTACAGCTCCATGCAGACTGAATACTTACACTGCAAATGGCATGTGCAAATAAAGACCCAGCACAAGACAGGGAAGAACAAGAAATTACATCAATGTGATTGATACCCAATAAGAATTTGTTGACTGGCATAGACACATGGGGATACAGCTGCTGTGTCTCAGAGATGGCCAGTGGTGAAGCAAGGACACGGATCCCAAATACGCAACTCTGTAATGCCTTCTAGACAGTGACTTCAGTTAAGTTTAGCAAAGCTAAAACCTAAACTGTGTGGATTCCAATTAAATGGGACAGGGACAAAATTTTTTCCTCTATAGATAGTATAATTTATTCCAGACCAATTGTGTAAACAAAATAGGAGTGCAATAATTAATATGCATATAGAGGGACTTTCCAAACACACAGAAGTACCATCTTGCAGTAATTGATATGGAATACATGCACATTCACATAAATCTATTAATTTTCAAAAGCAGTCTAAGGATTTCCGATTGTTTGCTTACTTTGTTAAAAATGTACTTGACACCAAAAAATAAATAAATAAAAATAAAAATAAAGTCAATTAGTAAGACTTTTTTTCTAACTTAAACTGACCTTTGGGCAACTTCCTTGAGTCCCCTCCTGCTATGGGAGCTTTTCTGTCCTCTTAATAAATCCTGCTAAAAAAAAAAAAAAAAAAAAAAAAAAAAACTTTATCTACTAAAACTCTCAAGTGAGTGTTCTGTCACAAAGAAATTTTTTTTGAAAGCAGGATTTTATTGAGAGGACAGTAAAGCTCCCACAGTTGTTGGAGGGGACCCAAGGGGGTTGCCCACAAAAATTTTATTAAGATAGACTGGGAAGGCTGGATGTGTTGGCTCATGCCTGTAATCCTAGCACTTTGGGAGGCTGAGGTGGGTGAATCACTTGAGTCCAATAGTTCAAGACTAGCCTGGGAAACACAGCAAGATCCCTGACTCTCCAAAAATATATATATTTTTAATTATCCAGGTGTGGTGGTGTGTGCCTGTAGTCCCAGCTTCTCAGGATGCTGAGATGGGAGGATTGCTTGAGTCCAGGAATTCGAGACTGCAGTGAGCTGTGATTGCGCCACTGCACTCCAACATGGGTGATAGCAACCCTGTACTGATAGTCTCAAAGACTCAGAAATAGGTTTGAGCCTCTTCTGAGAAAGGCTCCAAGATTAAGACAGAAGTGTCTCCTCCTCATTCTCAAGGCGCACACCCTATCACAGTCCTTCCCCCACACCATCTCGTGATCATGGGTTGTTTGGTTTTTTTCTCTCTCTAGATCAAGACCTCACTGAGGGTGAGAACCATGTCTTTCTTAATATTCCCAGCACCTAGCCCAACACCAAGTACCAAGTGGAGACTGAGTAAAGGTTTACTACTCATCCCTGGATAATTCAGCAAATGGTCTAGGTGTGCGAGATTAAGGGCTTATGGAAGGCAGAAGGAGCATGCAAAGATATGGTGGGTTGAACCTCAGCCATTATTTCAGTCTCCTTCAAGGGGCTTCTGTACTGCAGAGGCTAGAAAGCCTCTCCAGACTCCTGTGTAGCCAGTGTTCTGTGTGTAAATTAGGTTCTAAAAATTAGATGCATTTTCCTGAGACTTGGAAGAGGAAAGTGACCTGGGGCAACATTTCCCACCATGGCTGTTACTGCTGACCAGTAAGGTCATAGAGACATTGGGCTTATTGCAAAGCATCCAGTCACTAGTGTTATGTGTTTTGAATGCCTTGTGGGGTATCTGGTTGACTCCCTGATACTTGGATTGCAACTGGGATGGGGTATTTTTAAATTAATTACTTCCAGTGGCAGCCTCTGGGCATCCCACCTGCTTGATTGAATAATTCCACTGAAGATCCAGTTTAGTGGTCTTGTTTTGGGGATAATTTCTGGTGGTCAGCCTGGGGAAAACTCTTTCAGCCTGTCAATAATTTTGTAAGTCCTGTATTCTCCATATTAAGTCTCTTTGTGTTTAAAGTCACTGGACTGGTTTCCGTCTGTTGCCTCTGAACCCTGACTGATGTAATGGATAGGAGAAATGAACATAGTTGAAAGGCAGGTTTGTAGTACTTGACAATATGATGAAGGGAACAAGGGATATAGGCAGTGAGAGGTGCCAGAGAAGGTCTCTGGAGATGTGAGACATCACCAACCCACACATGCCTGTCTTAGACTCTGCATTCTCCGTGTGAATGGATTGTATAAGTACAGATGTCTACAGAAGGACCAGAGAGTGATAGAGGTTAGAGATAGAGATTTAAGAGTCATCAATAAAAATCTAGCAATAAGGGTATACACAGACAGATAAGCTCCCTGAAGAAAAGATAATAACGAGCTGAACTGAGAACTAGTTATTTTATATTCTAGAAATGAAAATATAACATATATATGGGAAAGGACATACATCTTAGGTGCTTAGTTTAGTGAATTTTTAGAGTAAACACAACTGAGTCACCCTTACCTAGTTTAAGCTATGAAGCATTACAAGTACCCAGAAACCTTTCTCATGCCTCCCTCCCAGTCCAAACTCTTCCAAAGTTAACCACAGTTCTCATTGTTGTTACTGTAAATTTTCCCTTGTTTTTGAACTTTATATAAAAGAAATAATACAGTAGGTGCTATTTTTGTGCCTGCACGTGTGTCTGTTTTTCTTTTTCTTTTTTTTAATTTAACATAGTATTTATAAAATTCATTCATGTTGTGCAGCTATAATAGTCTGTTCATTTTCATTGCTGTATAGTATTCCATCATGTGACTATTCCAGTGTTGATGAGTATTTGTGTTATTGTTAGCTTGGGGCTATTATGAAGAGTGCTACAATGAATATACTTTACATGTCTTTTGATGCATTCTGTGGGGTTTATACCTAGGGATGGAATTGCTGGGTAATAAGGTATGTGTAGAGCAGATTTTGCCAAACAATCTTCCTAAGTGGTTTTGCCAGTTAGTTTTTGCTACACAGCAAGTCACCTGAAAATGTAGCAGCTCAATAACTCAGTGACTCTCTGGGTCAGTGTAGAGAACTGGACTCATTCGGGATGGTTCCTTTGTAACCGCTCCATGTCAACTGGGTTCATACTTGCATTTGCAGTTAGTTGGCAACTGATGGCCCCAGTCATATGCCTAGCAGTTGGCTAGTTATCATTAAGAGCGACGGAGTCATGGATCACTCATCCTTGTCATTCGTAGCCACAGATCCCTCATCATCCGGCAAGCTGATCTGGGTTCATTCACATGGTGGTGGTGGCAAGGTTCTCAAAATCAGTCAAAGAGAGCAAATTCCAACACGCCAGTTCTTTTCAAGCTTCTTCTTGGGCCATATTTGCTAATGTCCCATTGACCACGGCATAACACATCGTCAAGTAGATTCAAGGAGTTTAGAAATAAACCTTTTGGAGGGAGATGTTGCAAAGTCAGTTGCCAATTGTATGTGTTAATTGCAAATGAATACACAGATGGGAAGAATCTGTGGCCATTCAGAAATCTGCCACAATATTTTGTACTGATGAATATTACCTCTTGCAGTGATGAGACATCCAGTTGTTTTTATCCTCACTAATACTTGGTATTATCAATCCTTTTCATTTTGATCATTTGCTGGGTGAGTGGTAACATCTTTTTGAGCTTTTAATTTTCATTTTTTTGACAACTATTGATATCAAACACCTTTTCGTGCTTATTGTCCATTTGTATATACTCTTTCTATTAAAGAATATATTCAAGCCTTTTGTCTATTTTCTAATTAGATTACTTACTTTCTTCTCAATTATTTTTTTTTTTATTTTTTTGAGTTGGAATCTCACTCTGTCGCCCAGGCTGGAGTGTAGTGGCACAACCGCACACTCACGGCCACCCCAGTGTCGACTTGCTGGGCTTCAGCAATCCTTCTGCCTCAGCCTTCCAAGTAGCTGGAGCTACAGGCACACACTACCACGCCCAACTAATTTTTAATTTATTGTAGAGACAAGATCTCTCCAAGTCGCCTGGGCTGGTCTTGAACCCATGGGCTCAGGCAATCCACTCTCCTTGGTCTCCCAAAGTGCTGGGATTACAGGCTGAGCCACCGAGCCTGGTCTTTTCTCAATTATTTATAGGAGACATACACATATAGAGAGAGTCATTAATTAGGTATCTCATGGTCTGTCATTTGCCTTTTCATTCTTTTCTTTATTTAATGGTTTTTTTAAATAAACAAAATTTTTAAATTTTAATGCAGATAAAATTTTTGAGATGGGTGTAGTGGCTCATGCCTGTAATTACAGCACTTTGGGAGGCAGAGGCAAGAGGATTGCCTGAGCCTAGGATTTGAGACCCACCTGGGCAACATGGTAAGACCTCGTCTCTACAATAAAACTAAACAACAAAAATTAGCCAGGCGTGGTGGCACATACCTGTAGTTCTAGCTACTTGGAAGGCTGAGGCGGAAAGAGCTCCTGAGCCCAGCAGGTCAAGGCTATGAGTGTGCCACTGCATTCCAGAGTGAGACTCTGACTCAAAAAGAAAAAGAAAAAAAAATCCTCATTTTCTTTACATGTAGTGCTTTTTGTGTCCTATTCTAGAGCTTTTAACCTACTTCGAGATGATAGAGATATCGTCCAATGTGATCATCTAGAAACTGTATTATTTCATTTTTCCCATTTAGATTTCTGAGTCAGCTGAATTTGATTTGAAGGTGTGAGGTAGGAGAGCAAGGTTCATTTTCCCCAAGCAAGCACACCTCATTTATTACTCTCCACTTTACTTTGCTTCACAGGTAATTGTTTCTTACAAATTGAAGTTTTGGAGCAACCCTGTGTCCAGCAAGTCTGTCAGAGGCAATTTTCCACAGCACATGCTCTCCTCAAGTCTCTGTGTCACATTTTGGTTATTTTCACAGTATGTCAAACTTTTTCATTATTATTATATCTATTGTGATGACCTATGATCAGTGCTCTTTGATGTTACTATTGTAATTGTTTTGGGGCACTGTGAACTATACCCATATAAGACAGGAAACTTAATACACATTGTACGTGTCTGACTGCTCCACTGACCAGCAGTTCTCCTATTTCCTTCCCTCTCCTTAAACCCCCCATTCTCTGAGACACAACAATTTTGAAATTAGGCCTATGAATAGTGCTATAATGGCCTGAGTGTTCATGTGAAAGGAAGAGCCTCTCTAAATCAAAAGCTAGAAATGTTCAAGCTTAGTGAGGGAGGCATATCAAAAATCAAGACAGACTGAAAGCTATGCCTCCTGTGCCAGATAGTTGTTGACCAAGCTGCAAATGCAAAGGAAAAGTTCTCAAGGGAAATTAAAAGTGCTACGCCACGAACACATGAATGTTAAGAAAGTGAAACAGCCTTATTACTGTTATGGAAAAAGTTTGAGTGGTCTGGATAGAAGATCTAACCAGTCACAACATTTCCTTAAACCAAAGCTTAATATAGAACAAGGCCCTAATCCTCTTCAGTTCTATGAAAACTGAGAGAGGTGAGGAAGAAAAGTTTGAAAATAGCAGAGGTTGGTTCATGAGGTTTAAGGAAAGAAACCATCACCATAACATAAAAGTGCCAGGTGAAGCAGCAAGTGCTGATGGAGAAGCTGAAGCAAGTTATCCAGAAGATCTAGCTAAGATAATGAATGAAGATGCTGCACTAAACACCAGATCTTCAATGTAGACAAAATGACTTTTTATTGGAAGAAGATGCCGTCTAGGACTTTCATAGCTAGAGAGAAGTCAATACATGGCTTCAAAGCTTCAAAGGACAAGCTGACTCTCTTGTCAGGGGATAATGTGGCAGGTGGCTCTAAGTTCAAGTCAATGCTATTCCAAGAACCTAGGGCCCTTAAGAATTATGCTAAATCTATTCTGCCTGTGCTCTATAAATGTAACAACAAAGACTGGATGACAGCCCATCTGCTTACCACATTGTTTACTGAATATTTTAAGCCCACCGTTGAGACCTACTTCTAGGAAAAAAAGATTCCTTTCAAAATGTTACTGCTCATTGACAATGCACATGATCACCCAAAAGCTCTGATGGAGATGTCCAAGGAAACAAATGTTGTCTTTATGCCTGCTAACACAACATCCATTCTTCAGGAGTCATCTTTGACTTTCAAGAATTAATGTTAGAGAAATACATTTAGTAAGGCTAAAGCTGCTAACAATAGTGATTCCTCTGATGGATCTGGGCAAAGTGAATGGAAAATCTCCTGGAAAGGATTCATCATTGTAGATGTCATGAAGAACATTAGTGATTCATGGGAGAATGTCAGAATGCCAACATCAACAAGAGTTTGGAAGAAGTCGATTCTAACATTCATGGATGACTTTGAGGGGTTCAAGACTTCAGTAGAGGAAAAAAACTGCAGATGTATTGGATATAGTAAAAGAACCAGAATGAGAAGTGGAACCTGAAGAAGTGACTGAACTGCTGCAATCTCATGATAACATTCAAATAGATAAGAGTTGCTGCTTATGGATGAGTAAAGATAGTGGTTTCTTGAGATGGAATCTGCTCCTGGTGAAGATGCTGTGAACATTATTGAAATGACAATAAAGGATTTAAGATATTTTGTAAACTTAGTTGATAAAGAAGGAGTAATACTGAGAAGATTGACTCCAATTTTGAAAGAAGTTCTACTGTGGGTATAATACTATCAAACAGCATCACATGCTACAGAGAAACCTTTTGTGGAAAGAAGGGTCAATCAACGCAACAAACTTCATTGTCTTATTTTAAGAAATTGCCCTAGCCACTCCAACCCTTAGCAAGCACCACCCTGATCAGTTAGCAGTCATTAACATCGAGACAAAACCCTCCACTAGCAAAAAGATTATGACTCACTGATGGCCCAGATGATTTTTAGTATTTTTTTAAGCAATAAAGTATTTTTAAATTAAAGTGTGTAGTTTTTCAAAAGAAATAATACTATTGCACACTTAGTATACTACAGTATAGTGTAAACATAGCTTTTATATAAGCTAGGAAACAAAAAGAGCATGATTTGCTTTATTGTAATATTCGCTTTATTTCAGTGATCTGGAATCCATAATATCTTTTTTTTTTTTTTTAATTTTAAAGATGTAGGGTACAATTCAGGATTAGGTATACAAGTAGTCACTGTACAAGTAAAGTATGGGCCTCCCTTTGGTCCCCACTTTACCTGGTTTGAGACCAGGTTTCCTTATTGATGTTGTGTTCCCCTCCCCACCCTGGCAGTATCCTGCTACTGCCAATACCTTTCTTATAGTATTATGGTAAATGTTCAGGGTCCGCTTATGAGTGAGAACCTGTGGTACTCTGTTCTTTGTTTCTGTGATAGATCACTGAGTATAATAGACTCTAAATCCATTCAAGTTACTGTGAAGTCCATATGTTTCTCCTTCTTTATGTCTGCGTATGTTTTCTGTTGTGTATATGTACCACATTTTTTTATCCAGCCCAGTTTTGATCGACAGCACAATTGTAACCCATAATATCTTTGAGATATGACTTTAGATTCATTATCATTTGCTGAAATGAATTTCCTGAATTCTGTTATAGACGAGTGACCTATTATATTTTCCTTTCACTAATACCATAGTTATTTAATTTAGCTTTTTAATATGAGGAAAGACCCCAAAAACCTTCAGAATTATTTTTTGGAGATGAATCCCTTGTAGTACAAGTTTCCCCTGCTAGGTGTGTTCTAGGAACACATTGGTATCTTTGTAACAGCTAACATTGCTGTGAGAGGCTGTGTTGCAGAAGAAATGTCCTGAGCTGCAGCAAACAGGTGACTGGTTCTTCCACCATAGCAATGCACCTGCATCTCACAGAGCGCTCAGCAATTTTTGACCAAAAACGGCATGACTCCTGTGTCCCACCCTCCCTATTCACCCTATCTTGCCCCAAGTGATTTTTTTTGTTTGTTTCCCAGGATGAAAAAAGTCCTCAAAGGGAAACAATTTGCCCCTGTAGAAGAGGTGAAACAAAAAAGTGGCAGAAGCACTAAAAGGTATCAAAACAGATGAATTAAAAAACTGTTTTGAGCAGTGGAAAAAGTGTCTTGATAGGTGTATTGCATCAGAGAGTATTTTGAAGGTGACTGAAGTTTAAATATGAATGAATAAATACACATTTTTAATAAATAAATTCCAGGGTTTTGGGGGAGTTCTTTCCTCATATATCTTTATATTCGGCAATATAAGTCTTCTAATATTTTTTCTTTATCATTTTTTTCTTGTTCCTTTGCATTTCCATATAATTTAAAAATCAATTAATCAATTTCCAACTTGTGAAAAACCTACAAGCATTTTTTATTGGGATTTCTTCAGATCTACTGATTGACTTGGATAGAATTAAGCCTTAAAATACCGACTCTTTTAATCCATGAACATGGTATAGTCTTTCGTGTACTTAGATCTTTAAAAAAATTATCTCAAGATATTTTGTAGTGTTCAGTATAGAGATTTTGCAATCTTCTGTTTAATATATTCTTATTTATTTGATGCCTTTTGCTTTTTTTATTTTATTTAAGTTGGAATCTCACTCTGTCACCCAGATTGGAGTGCAATGGCATGCTCCTGGTCACTGCAGCCTCAACCTGCTGGTCTCCAGTGATCCTTCTGCCTCAGCCTTCCAAGTAGCCAGAACTACTGGCACATGCTACCATGCCTGGCTAATTTTCTGATTTATTGTAGAGATGAGGTCTCACCAGGTTGCCTGGGTAGGTCTTGAACCCGTGGGCTCAGACAATCCACTCACCTCAGCCACCCAAAGTGCTGGGATTACAGACTGAGCCACTGAGCCCAGTCAACTTTTGCTTTTATTGCAAATGGCATTGTCTTTTAAAATTTCATTTTCTATTTTTTCTGAACATATAGAATTATAATGTTATCCTCAGAGTTGTCTTATTATTGCCCTTTTGAAGATAATATGGTGTTTCCTCTTTAATTACTATTAAGATTTTTATTTTTTTAACTTCGGTTTTCAGCAGTTTTACACTGACATGCCTACATGTGGTTTACTTCTGTACTTACCTTGTTTAGAGGTCACAAAAATTTGTGAATCTGTGTCTATGTCTTCTGTCAGTGTTGGGAAATAGTTTTTCCCAAATTTTCTCTCTTCTGGAATTTTAATTGCATGTATATTAGAACTTTCCATGATGTCCTATACATCTCTGTCAATCTTCTTTCTATTTTGTATTTTTTCCCTCAGTGCTTAATTTTTTTTTTTTAGCTGATATATCTTCCAGTTTGCTAATTCTCTCTTCTGCTTTTAATTACCGTTAAATCCAGGTTTTGAGTTATCAATTCAGTTCTTATTTTGTTCAGATATAGAGTTGACATTTAATTTTTTTGTAAATTCTAGTTATCAGTAAAATCTTCCATATTTTTGTTTTTATGGCCATTTTGATCACTGTTATTTTAAAGTCTGAGTCTGATAAACTTATTACCTGTACCTGTATCAAATGTCTTTCTCTTTCCATTGTTTTGACTTTTTAAAAATCTTTTAAATTTTGATCTTTGGTAGTATTTTCTGATTTGCCTGGAAATTTTGGATTGAATGCTGAACATTGTGTATAAAAATTATAGCAGTTCCCAATAATGATTGTCTTCCTACAGAGAGGATTTAATTTTATTTTGGCAACAGATCACTTTGATCATATCAAGAATTGAACTGAGTTGAGTTTCAGGTTTTGTAAGGACTATTTTATCTCTTATTTGTCCTTATTCTTTGGAAGTGAACTTTTGGGGTCTCAGTTAAAAATCTGGAGTGCTTGTCAGGAATCCTCCTTTTGGGAAGGTCCTGAATTTCAAGTTTTATCTTTCCAGGACTATGAGCCCACTACAATCTCTAGTTAACAAACTTTGTCATGTTGTTGTCTGGTTTCTTGCCTCTTGGACTGTGCATGCTTAGTTAAGAAACAGGGCAATGACTTGAGGGGAGATTACACAGAGAATGTGGGGCTCACTTCTTTAGGATGCTGGTTCCACAAATCCTTTCATTTTGATAGCCATGAATTCTACTTTTCATTTCTCCAGATCAGTGAGAGTCTTGCAGCACTAGATGATCTAATTTATATGGCCTCTGTGGTACAGAAAATTCCTTGTGGAAAATAGCAGTTGCAATTATCTGGCCTACCTCAATGCATTTTATTTCTCTCCAGGATCTTGACCCATTAAGTCCTGGTTGCTTTGGTTACTCTCTGTTTTTACAATAGTTTACTTGGGGGGATTTCTTTATCCTGACCTTATGGTTGATTTTGAGGGATAATTAGTCTGATATAAGCTACCCATTCATAGGTGGAAGTAGAAGTTTCCTATTTCTTAATTTTTAGAGAATAGTATGTTGTGAGAAATCTGCATTTTGCAAAGGGAATATTCTTTCCCATGCAAATATAGAAAGCTTCTTGTGATGCCTGTATCTTCACAGCCTCATTGCTTTACTTGACATTTAACCTTAAGCAAATTTGAAGACTTCTATCAATTTGGTCACAGATTCTGAAACTTTCCATCAGTCTCTGAGGACCTGAAGTTCCTCAGACTGCTCTCTGGGGCACAGAATGATTTTCCTTGGCTGCTTAGCAGCTGGGAGTGTGTCTATGGCAGCACTAGATGATTCTCCAAGAGTGGGCAGGGGTTAGCCTTGAAGAATCCACTGGGGTACAATATGGGTTAGTGTCATCCAAAGCTCAATGAGGAAAACTGGCTCAAATAAATAATTCCCTGTTAAGATAAGACTGTTGCCAGGCCTAGGAAAATGGTTTCCATAGAAAACAACAATGAAAGTAGCATTATTTTTTAAAGTGGGAAGGAATGTCACTTAGGTATCCAGATTTTTAAATAATATGAACAAACAAGAAATTCTTGAAGATTCAGCTGTTTTGTTTTTGCAGTATCCCTTGCTGTAAAATGGAGGAGAGTTTCCTCATTTCTTCTGTGTGCTTGAAAGAGGTATGGAAACATCTTCAACCTTTTCTATAGGTAAAACATGTACAGTTCTGACCCTGCAACCAGATATATCGATTTTTGCCTACCGAGAGCTTTTCTTCACTTAAGTTTTTGAGGTTTCTTTCAGCAGACTTAATTATCAACCAACTATCATGAGTTTTTTTCTCATTAAAAAAAATAGTTTGACTTTGATAAGAACAAATGACTCTTTCTAATGTTTTTCGACATCTTTGACTTGTTTTCTATTGGCATTCAGAAATTGCTTCTTGCTAAAAGAATCTTTCTAAAAACATGTCTCCTCTCGTCTGATTATGGTATTATTCAGATTAGGAAGTACAGATATTTGATTGTGAGCAGTGTGAAAAGTATTTTTGATATTTTAAAATCTCCTTATCAATTACTTTCTGCCTCTGGTGGAGCAATTCAGCCATTGAAGATAGAGCTGAAGGGAGCAGGGCCAGCTGTGGATGCCAGTGCTGGAGAAGTCCTAGTCAGATAGACCTTTCATCAACGCTCAGGGCAGGTAAGGGGCTGAGCCACCTGCTCACAGATCTGAAGTTGAACACTCAATCCCTCTGTTTTCTGACTGTAAAGAGACAAAGAGTTTTATAATTTTATTTAACAGACGAAAACAAAAGGGAAATTCAAATAACATCTCCATCATGGGACAGAGCTGTGCTCAGAAACTCCTCCAGGGGAATTCTGAGTGCCTAAAAGGATCCTTCAGCTAGAAGCTTGTCCACACAGCACTCAGAGACACTCATCCAAAGGAAAGTGGCCACTGTCCATTAATGAAGTCCGTATGTATGACCAGGTTTTCCTTGCTAGAGCTGTCAAGCAATTAAAGCCTGCTTTGGCATCCGAGCATGTCCAGCTCTGTCTGATATTGCTAAGGGATTTTGACAGCCTGAAGGCAATACAAGATGGTGGGGATAAAAAGATGGTAGTATTAGTGATGCCTTGATATTTAGAACTCACTTGAAAAGAACTGAGGAGGGGTAACACAAAGAAAGAAGGACAAATAGGTGTTGATCTGATCTTGTGACTGAGGGAATCTTCTCACCCTTAAAGGTGAAATCTTAAAGCTACCTCCTTTTAGAAATCTTCTGGTTGCCCCAGCCAGGATGGACTTCTGCCCCTTCTAATTCAGTGTTTGAATGCTGCTCTTATGAGTGTTGTTAACTCCACATGTGGCTAATTTGTATTTCAGGGTGCAAGTTCCTCAGTGGAAGATGCAATGTCTACAGTCACTTATTGCCCTCTGTAGTACCCAAGACATTACTTTAAATCAAGTAGTTTGTATAAGCTCAAGCAAATAGCATAACTTTCCTAAATTTGCTCATTTATAAAGAGGATAATAGTAGTAACTACCTAACTGAGATTAGGTAAAGAGTAAATAAAATAACTCAAGTAAACTGTGTAGCACGTTGCTTGACATATCATGATACTCAAACAAATGCTGTATATGGGTAAATTAATATATAGAGATATATACATACTGATATCTATATCTGCATCTATGAATATCGATGCTATGCCAACTCAGCTCATTGACTGAGATGAAGGAAGAGAAAGCAGTTCCTGCACACTTTCTAAAATCATGCCCTCCCCTTCTCTCTCCCCTCTGTCTTTGTCTATTTAGTTTTCAGTGTCTTCAACCTAAGGGGACCTGGCTAAGATGTAGGGGAACTAGATAAGAAAGCACGTTCCCCAGTAGCCAAATGAGTTTATAAAGGCTTTCTTGTCACATTATGGAACGTTTCTAACAGCAAATTGTGCTGTGTGCTGCTAATCGCCTTTGTTGGTATAGAGGGGCCGTTGGGTGATTTCACAGTCATGGCCTTGAGTTTATACAAACGTCTTTCCCACTAAGCAAAACCTACAGGCTAATGGACAGAATACACTAGAACAGGGACAAGAATATCTTCAGTACAGTGCAGAATGGGGCAGCTTGGTACACGTTGCTAGGGTACGCCTCTCTGGGTTTCTAGGGTAACTGTCATCTCAACATCCCTAGGTTTGTGTTCAGGCTATTTCCAGTGCGATGATGACAATCTGTTTAAATGCCAAAGGTCTCTGATTCTTTCCTCTATGTGTGATTCCCCTGCCTTCCTTTCTCACTGAGCATTCCTGCTGCAAGGCCCTGCACACAGGTCTCCCCACTCCCTCAGACCCCTCTCTCCGAGGACAGCATGCCCTCCTCGTCTCAAATGCAACACTCTCCTGCCAGGTCTCCATGCAGCTTTCCTCTGCGGTGTTTAAGTTGGCAAGTGCCCTGTTCCTTCTAAAACACTGCCCTTGACTGGCTTCTTGGGAATCACACTGCGATTTTCTTCTCCCTGATGAATCCTTTGTGGCCTTTGCCTACTTCCACCTTCTGTCCCTTAAATATCATCATTCCCCACGGGTCTGCCCTGAGCTACATTTTTTTATTGCTCCATATATTTATTCCCACTGGGATCCGTCCACTCACACGCTTATTACAATAGTAGGCCAATGCAGAGAAGGCAAATGAGAAAAGAACAAAATGTCATGCAAGTTTCTAGGCATAAACATTGGTCACCTTTCTTTCTTTGTGCACATAGTTGCCTGATTTTATACAAACTGGATCATTCTATACATGTGTGGTAGCCTACTTTTTAAAATTCAGTAATATGGTTTGAATATGCTTTCAGGTCAATACAGGATTTGTATTGGCATTTTAGGTGTACTGCATTGCCTTTGAGAACTAAACTCCAATCTTTTTTCTTTCCCTGGCCAAATTCTTAAGGGCCTGGGAAGATGGGCTTTTTATGAACTCCCCCTTTATAATGGAGTTTACATTCCAACCCAACTCTGGCATAACACCACATTACAGATAAAGAAGGAAAATCAATGTATTTTGTGTCCCTGTACAGCTGTCTTTTGGGGACTCTGGGCACTATTTAAGAACTTACCTATTTTCTCTGAAGGCTGCCACATATGAAGCTTCATCTACATATCAAGAAATCTGACCCTCTTATCATTCCTTAATGTACCCACTTCCGTTGGTGCTTTCAAAATTCTTTAGATATATCTTGTTCATTAATTGCCAGTCAGGAAATCTTTGAATCCACCTATGACCTGCAAGCCCCTCTGCTCAGAGATACTCCGCCTTCCTGGACCAAGCCAATGTAAATCCCACATGTATTGATTTATAGTTTTCTGTAACTTCTGTCCTAAAATGTATATAACCAAGTTACAATTCAACCATGCTGGGCACATGTTCTCAGACCTACTGGGAATGGGCATCATGGGCCTAACATTACTCACATTTGGCTCAGAATAAACAATTGTAAATGTTTTATAGAGTTTGGCATCTTTCATCAACACATTAATTTGCTAGGGCTGTCATAACAAAGTACCTCAGACTGGGTGGCTTAAACAACAGAAATTTACTTTCTCATAGATCTATAGACTGAAAGTCTGACATTCAGATGTCAAGAGGGTTCGTTTCTTCTGAGATCTCTCTCTTGGCTTGCAGATGCTCACCTTCTCTGTGTCCCCACATGGTCTTCCTGCTATGTATGTCTGAGATATTGGGTTAAGGCCCATCCCCCTTAAAGGCCCCATCTCCAAATACAGTCACATTCTGTGGTACTGGGGGTAGGACTTCCGAGATGGGGAATGGGGCACAATTCAGCCCACAGCCCATTTATTTTAAAAAGTGATTCTTCATTCCTGGTCATTTACACCTTTCCTTTCAAAGATTAAAAAAATACCATGATAGTCATCTTGTATCCTTAGTTTGGGAATACTTTTTAAATCACTTTGACTGATAGTGAATAGCATTTTAGTAAAGGTCTAAACCAAATGCCAGCTTCTCTTGTGAAACTGACCACAAGTAGGCAATTCATTAATCTGTGACCCTGTGATCCATTGTGTACACTATCATTGTGGCAGTTAATTCACTCTGCCCTGTGGGAGAGTCCTTAGTTACATTTTTGTCATTACACTTAATGTCAGCGGCGGGTTCTCGCCTATCTCCATATCCCTATAGTCTGTACCATACACCTGAAACTCTGGGTGGATGGAGTTCACCATCACTACCCAAATTACTCAACATTTTAAGGTTCAAACCTTACATTCTTCATGTCATTTGGGCTCCTTTTGTCTTTTTCTTCTCAGTTTTCCCCTTCCATACTCTTTTTTTCAGCCTAAAGAGATCTTTCAAGGCTTTGCTTCAAACTCACGTCTGTGTTAATCTAGATACTAGATTTGCTGCACTGTTAAGACACCAAAGTTGAGAAAATGGAATTTTTATTACCCACTTTCCTTTTGCCAGGAGGATAATAGACCTTTAGTGGAGACAAACCAATTAAGATCAAGTAACATGGTAAATTTTTCTTATTGTGATTATTTTATGTGTGGACAGAACCATCACGGGGTCTAACAATATTAACTCAGTGTAACTTGACATTTCACCCTATTTACACCATTTCAGTGAATTAAACATGCATTTCTTCTTTTCCAGGTATTTCTTCTACTCTGAGTTTGACAGCTTCCATATCTTACCTAAACTCCAATAATCAATGCTACTAATCAAGTACTGTGTTATATCTCAGAATGTGGAGGAGAAAAAGGGTCTCACTAATTACAGAATAGGAACCATCAAAGGGAGATTCTGTTACATTTGTTGGTGACTGGAGGATATATATATTTTGAGTTGGAGTCTCACTCCATTGCCCAGGCTGGAGTGTAGTGGCACGCTCATGGCCACCTCAGCATCGACCTGCTAGGCTCAGGCAATCCTTCCACCTCAGCCTTCCGAGTAGCCGGAACTACAGGCACACTATAGGATAGATTTTTATCTGAGAAAACATACTGTTTGGAAACTCTTTTACTCATTTCTAAACACATTGGGGTATGAAAGTGAAAGGCTAATCTTATTCTTCAAAAAAAATTGGGAAATACTGTAGGAATACAAAAAAGTTTAGATAATGATACAATAACAACATGATAGTTTCCTCTGTATTCACCATACAGCATAGAAGTAAAATAATATATATTCCATTTATCCTTTTCCTTTTTTCCTTCTCTTACTGACATCATAAATACCTTTAATTTTGTGTTTAACATCCCTTTGAATTTTTTCTGAATTTTAGTATATTTATAAACAATATAACCTGCTATAATTAACATAAAATATAGTATATGCAAACTTCAGCAAATGTATCTTTTCATTCAACGTAATTTTTTTAGAATTTTTTTATAGTTCTAATTATTTCATTTCATTCTTATATACTATTCTATTGTATGAATAGCCCATAATTTCTTTATCTAGTTTTCCACTAATGAACTTATAGGTTATTTCCAGTTTTTATTGCTTTTACTATTAAAGACAATTCTTCAGTGAATGAATGCTCTTGGACATGTCTTCTTCTTCATAGTACTAATGATCTAGATGGAAGTCATATATGAGAATTCTGTTATTTCACCTCCTCCCCAATATTTGATATTGATTCAACTGTGGTTTATCATCATCATTTACTACTGAAAGTTGTGCGGGGCAATAAAAAGGGGATTGAAGGACAATAATTGTCTTAGTCAGTTCTGGTTGCTATAACAAAACACCATAAACTGGGTGACTTAAACAGCAAACATTTATTTCTCACTGTTCTGGAGGCTGGAAGTCCAAAATCAAGGTGCCAGTCTATTCAGTTCCTGCTGAAGTCCTTTCCATTTTGTATATGGTGGTCTTCTCATTGTATCTTCACGTGGCAGAGAGAGAGAGAGAGAGAGAGAGAGAGCGAGCGAGAGAGAGAGCTCTCTTGTATCTCTTCTTATAAGGACAATGATGCCATTCACGCAGGCTCCATTCTCTCATCCAAATTTCTTCCTCAAGTTCCCACCTCTTAATACCATCATGTTGGGGTTAGGGTTTCAACATATGAATTTTGGGGGGACAAGAGCATTCAGCCCTAATCTAAATCCCAGAGTCCTCAAAGTTTATTTTTAATTAGAGATATTAAAAGATTCAAATATTTAATTGTAGGTTTACATAATTAAAGGAATCTTAGTCAGGGATTTCATTAAAATAAACATTGAATAAAAAGCATTAAGAATTCATTTTATTAAAGAAGTATTAAAGGATATGCAACAAACTTTCCTTTCTTAACTATCTATGGAGGGATCGTATGCAAGGTGAGTTTGGTAGAAAATGGCAACCTGAATAAGCATGCACTGTCCCCTCTCAGTTTCAATTTACCAACCGGAGGGAGTACACTGCTGAGACTCAAGGGCAAAAGCTAGTTTCAAATCCTGCCAGCATCCAGACATAAAGCCAGTAGAGGCTCCTTTCCTTTGGGTATGAGATTCGGAAGACCAGAGGTAGAGAATCCTGAATGAGTATCAGGAAGGGCCTCCTGGAAAGAGCATGGCCTGAGGAAACCCATTGATTGATAGGAGAAAAAGCAGCACTATATGCATTAGTTTCCCTGGTAGGACACAATTGAACATGTATCCATAGTACATATGTAAAAATGTATCATAAGATTTCCACTGCAGGCCATGACAGAGTAACTGGTACCTCACTAAATGAATAGAAACTGAACAAAATGTATGAGTCAGCTGTTTTGGATATTGGACAACAGGTAAAAATGAGGTGAACACCACGATAACCTCAGCTGTTTTTCAGAGGGAATTTTCTGAACCATAGTGCAAGGAGAATAAACTCTGGTTCATCTTGGTCACTCAACATGCCAAAAAAAGACAATATTCTAGGGATAAGTAACTCTAGCCTTAGAGTAAAGTCTACTCTAGGGTCACATTACAAAGCCTACAAGCAAATCTTGAAATGCTTAAGCTTCCCTGTAAGTAAATTAACTGTCTGACCAAAAAAAAAAAAACTAAAGTAAGATAACAAAATCCATACTCTCAACAATGTGGCATTTACAATTTCTAGCAACAATGAAAGATTATAAGACATGTGAAGAAGCAAGAAAATGTGACCTATAAGCAAGAAAATAAAATTAACAAAAAGGAGTCAACCTTGTGTTAACTCAGATGTTGGAATTAATTAGTAGATAAGGACTCTTAAGAAATACTTATAAATATGCTCAAGGACTTAAAGGAAAATATGACCATAGTAAATAAACAGATGAACAAAATTCAACAAGAAAGAAAAACTTTAGAAAGAAATCAAATGGAAATTCAAAAACTAAAAAAATAAAATATATGAGATGAAAAATGCATTGAATGGGTTTTATGGCAAATTGGAGATGGTGGAAGAAAGGGTTAGTGAACAAAAGGTTAGTGAGCAAAGACAGATCAATTTAAGTTTTCTGATCTAAAGAACAGACAGAAAAAAAGACTCTCTAAAAAATAAATACATAGAGCCTCATTAACCTATGGGACAACATCAAGCCGTTTATCATATGTCAAATTGTAGCCCCAGAATGAGAGGAGAGAGAGAATGAGTCCATATATAAATGCTTACAAAATTAACTACCAAAATTTTCCTAACTGGTATAAAGAATGTAAACTTGCAGATCTAAGAAGTTCTAAAACTTAAGCAAGATAAATGAAAAGAAATAACAGCTAGGCACATCATAGTCAAACACAAAGAAAGCAAAGCAAAAACAGTCTTAAGAAAAATGCTTTTTAAAAAATAACATATCATATATCAGAGAAAAATAGCACAAATGAGAGCTTCTCATCAGAAACAATGGATACTAGAAGATAATGGAATAACACCTTTGAAAGTATTGAAAGTATTGGGGGGAAAGAAAACACCTATCATCCTATTCTAAATCTAGTCAAAATATCCTAAGGAAATAAAAATAAACTAAGATATTTTTCAGATAAAGGAAACTTCTTTAGCATGTCTTTAGGCTGAAAGAAATTGATACCAGATAGAAATCTGCAGAAAGGAGGAATAAAGAGGATCAGAAACGTTAAGTGTGTGGCTGAATATAAATGACTTTTTTCCTCTTAATGTCTCTAAGTGAGATGATTATTTA
This sequence comes from Carlito syrichta, assembly GCF_000164805.1. Taxonomy (NCBI): domain Eukaryota; kingdom Metazoa; phylum Chordata; class Mammalia; order Primates; family Tarsiidae; genus Carlito; species Carlito syrichta. The sequence goes on from NW_007212325.1 coordinate 414,545, forward strand.
AAGCCAAAAATAGGTAATCATATTTTTGTGGTTTGTTATATATGTAGTTATAATATATGACACCAATTGCACAAAAATAGGGATAAATAGAGCTATACTGTCCCAAATTTTAAAACGTATAATATATTAAAATCTAAAGACTATGATAAATGTGAGGAACAAACTCACCCGTCCAAAAATCAAAGGATGGACATGAAGACGTGGAGTACAGCAGAAGCGAGACTTTAATAGTGGTCTTGCAAGATCAGGTGTCTGGTAGGCAGGCACACCCCAGGCAGCTACAGCAAGCAATTTTTTCCCCTAGTGTGCAAATCCCTCCCCCAGTTCCTCATTGGTTGAGTACTACGGAGAGTACAATCTTCCCAGATATTGCCTAAGTTCCATTTCCCCCCCTTATAAGGTTATCCTCGGCTCCCTTCCCTGATTAAGTCTTTCTTTTCTTTTCTTTCTTTCTTTTTTTTTTTTTTTTTTGAGTTGGAGTCTCACTCTGTCACCCAGACTGGAGTGCAGTGGCCGCTCCCGGCCACCGCAGCCTCGACCTGCTGCGCTCCGGTGATCTTTCCGCCTCAGCCTTCCAAGTAGCCGGAATTACAGGCATGTGCTACGACGCCTGGATGATTTTTTGATTTATTGTAGAGATGAGGTCTCACTGCCCAGGCGGGTCTCGAACCCGCGGGCTCAGGCAATCCACTCACCTCAGCCTCCCAAAGACGCGGGATTACAGGCTGAGCCACCGAGCCGGGCTAAGTCTTTATTTTCTTAAGAATAACGTTGTTGACTTTGGGAGGCCAAGGTGAGAGGATTACCTGAGTCCATGGGTTCAAGAATAACCTGGGCAACTTGGCGAGACTTCATCTCTACAATAAATAAAAAAATTAGCCAGGCATGGTAGCACGCGCCTGTAGTCCTGGTTACTCGGAAGACTGAGGCGGAAGAATCGCCTGAGCCCAGCAGGTCGATACTGGGGTGGCCATGAGCATGCTACTGCACTCCAGCCCAGGCGACAGAGTGAGACTCCAACTCAAAAATAAGTAAATAAATGAAAATAGCGTGTTGTTTTTTCATTGACTCGTTTCCCTCTCCTGATTGGATGGGAGCCTGCCAAGAGCTGGTGACTGAAGATTGCTACTTACACCAGCCTGCTTGAAAATGAGCCATCAGAATGTTTCTTACAATAAATGTGCATATTTTAATTTCAAGAGTAACTACTGAAAAAATAAGGCAAAGAGGTATAGCTAAAAAGGTAGTAGTGAAATTAAAATGGAATACACAATTTTTTTATAAAACCAAAAGAAGGCAAGAAAGAAATTACAAAGAATCTAAATATGATTATATAAATAAAAACATAAAATGACAGACCTAAATCCAATCATATCAATAATTACATTAAATGTAAATGTACTAAATAGTCTCATTAAAAATAGAGGTTGTCAGACTAGATTTTTTAAAAAACAAGACTTAAATGCTGATTAAAAGAGTTACCCCATATAAAATTTCAGAGGGAATGAAAGTCAAATAATGGAGAAAGCTATACTATGAAAACACTACATATAAGAAATCTGGAATGGCTAAATTAATACCAGACAAAATAGATGTCAAGACAAGGAATATAAAAAAGTTTCAGCCAGGCTCGGTGGCTCAGCCTGCAATCCCGCACTTTGGGAGGCTGAGGTGAGTGGATTGCCTGAGCCCGCGGGTTCAAGACCCGCCTGGGCAACTTGGCGAGACCTCATCTCTTCAATAAATCAAAAAATTAGCCGGGCATGGTAGCGCGCGCCTATAGTTCCAGATACTTGGAAGGCTGAGGTGGAAGGATCGCCGGAGCCCAGCAAGTCAAGGCTGCAGTGGCCAGGAGCGGCCACTGCACTCCAGTCTGGGTGACAGAGTGAGACTCCAACTCAAAAAAAAAAAAAAAAAAAAAGTTTCATTAAGTTTAAAAGTATTGAAATCTTACATGTTAGAAATGAATAAATATATATAGAAAGTAAACAACTTACTTCTAAATAAACCATGAATAAAAGAAGGAATCACAAGGAAAATTAGGAAATACTTTAAACTCTGAATAATGAAAATACAACATATCAAAATGTATGGCATGCAGTTAAGGTGGTTCTTAGAGGAAAATTTATAGGCATAAACACTTACACTAGAAAATTAAAAATATAAAATGTTAAAATGTATCTAAGTTTCCACCTTAATAATCTAGAATAAGTTGAGCAAAGAAAATAGATGAAAGGTAATTATAAAGATAAAAACATATATAATTAGAAAACAATAGCTTAAATTAACAAATAAAAAAGTTGGCTTTATGAAATATTAATAAAATTGATAAATTCCAGCAAGATTAATTGAGAATTGCCAATATCTGAAATGCATTGCTTACAGACATTAAATGGATAACAGAATTATTACAAGCAACTTTATGCAAATATATCCTCTAACTTAAATAGAAAAATTTCTTTAAAAACATAATATCAAAACAGACACAAGAAGAGATCGAAAATAAACATAGCTCAATATCTTTTTTTTTTGGAAAGCAAGATTTATTGAGAGGACAGAAAAGCTCCCACAGTGGAAGGGGACCTGAAGGGGTGGCCCTATATCTTTTAAATAAATTGAATTTTCTATCATAAGCCTCCACTCAAACAGAACTTCATGACCAAATGAATTGACTGGTGAATTCTATAAAATACTTAAGAAAGAAATGATATCAATCTTACAAAAAACATTTCCAAATAACAGGTGAGTGGACAATTCCCCTCTTGTTTTATTAGGCCAGGAGAATCCTGAAACCAGAGACTGACAAAAACATGACCAAAACTGGAAAAAAAACCAAAACCCCAAATCACTAACCAATTAGCCTTATGAACATAAATGCAAAATTTTCCCACAAAACATTAGCAACTCAAATCCAGTAATATGTGAAAAGGGCAATACATGATGATGAAGTAAGAATTTTCTCAGAGGGTATAGATTACATTAATCAATATCTTTTTTTTTTGAAAAGCAAGATTTTTTGAGAGGAAAAGCTTCCACAATGGGAGGGGACCCGAAGGGGTTGCCCTATGTCTTTTAAATACATTGTTCAATGATATCTATTGTATTAACAAAATAAAGGAGAAATTGAATCATGTCAATAAGTGCAGAAAGAACATCTGATAAAATTTAACAAAAATGTCAGCAAACCCAAAATAGAAGAAAACTTTCTCAACCTGATAAAGGGTTTCTATAAGAATCCTAAATGAAATGTACTTAATGATGAAATATTTGATGCTTTTCCCCTAAGGGAACAATGCAGAAGTGTTGTCATAAATTTGTTTTATATAGTTGCTGCCATGTCGTCCATTTTTAGGCCTAACATAAGCTGTTTAAAACCCAGTTATAACCTGTCACCTTTGCTCTAGTTAAAACTTCCCAACCCTGTGTGTGTGTGTGCTTTGTTTGTTTGTTTTTGAGACAGGTCTCATCACTCTGTCACCCAGGCTGGAGTGCAGTGGCACAATCACGGCTCACTGCAATCTTGAACTTCTGGATTCAAGCCATCCTTCTGCCTCAGACTCCCAAGTAGTTGGGACGACAGGCACATGTCACCACTCCCAGCTATTTTTTGTATTTTTTGTAGAGACAAGGTCTCACTGTGTGGCTGAGGCTGATCTCTAACTTCTGGGCTCAAGCACCATTCTTTCATCTTGGCCTCCCAAAGTGCTGGGGTTATAGGCATCAACCACGGCGCATGGCCTGTGGTTGTTTTTTTGACACAACCTGCTTGTGTTTCATCCCATATCTCAAAACCCAGTACATCTTACAGCAGCTGACCATTATAAAACCTAATGGTCAACACCAGAGTCATGTAAATAAGTTCTCCCCATTGTGTGCATTTTCTTTAAACTAGCCAATCCACAAAGCCTGCAGAGAAGACTAAGAGGTAATGCTCACGGATCTTACTGAAGACCTAGCCCCACAAGTTCTTTTGTCTTTCTCTCTGTCTCTCCTGCCCCGGCAACCACTGGTTGAACCGCCTGCCTTCAGACTTCCTGTCCGCATCCTGTAGACTTGTCACCTCTCTGGGATCTGCAATACATTTGAATTTTACTTCCTGGTTGTATCTCATTTGACTGACACACCGGAACTTAACCTTCTCCCTGGTTAGAGTTCTCCTAGAGATACATTATCTTGCCTTATGGGCACTCTCAAGAGAGTAGAGAGAAGCCATGACTATAGAAACCATAACAGATGTCTGCTATTTTATTTTATTCATTCTCTAAAATAATAATAATAAAAAAGAACATAAATATCTAACTCTAGTTTGCTGGCTTGCTTTTGTGGTGACACGAGCAAGGGATTCTGAAACCCTTTCTGTATTGTAGGCTTGAGGAAATAAGTAAGTACATTGACTATCACAGGAGGAAGGGGATATACCCCATAGTTTTCAATTGTAATTGCAGGTATCAGTTTGAATAGTTTTTAACACTGAAGAAAAAAAATATGTTTTATATGTGTTTTTCTATATATATGTTTTTCTATATGTGTGTCTATGTTTTTATAAAGATAGAAATAGATGGAGACACACAAACACACATGTACATTCCACTAAAAGGAATCAGAACCCCTTGGAGAAACGACAATTTACAGGGCTGGACAGGGAAAGTACAAGATGAAGCTGGAACATTAGATTGAATCAGATAGCAGAGAAGCAAGTGCTCAAGGAATGTTGAATTACATAGGAGTTAGCTCAAGGGACTCTTGCTAGCCAAATCTGGAACAACCTGAATATCATGACAATTATCAATGATAATAGATTATAACGCATTCAATATAATATCTGCAAGACTATGCTGGTATAAATACACCAGTATGTATAGAATGCATACATTCATAAATGGGGAATGGGGAAAAGTGTTTCCTTATTAGAAAGTGCCAAAAAGAGAGGAGAGAATAAGAGAGAAGAGACGAAGAGAGAGAGAGAGAGAGAGAGAGAGAGAGAGAGAGAGAGAGAGAGAGAGAAACAGAGGGAAAAGGGTGGGAGGGGGAAAAAAGAGGGAGGAGGGAGAGAATGACAGAGAGAAGAAGGGAAGGAAAGAAAGAGAAAGGGAGAAAGGAAGGAGGGAGGGAAGGAAGGAGGAAAGGAAGGAATTAGAAAATCACCAATGCATATTAAAATTAGTGGGTAAAAGTTTGATAAAGAACAAGATATTTACAGTCTTTATTTTGGTAATTATTAATTACAAAGGAAATACAGTAACTTTATACAAGAAAAAACCTAGTGGAGCCATCTTACCCTAAAGATTAAAATGAACATCGTCAATATTGGGACAAACCAACATCACGTGCCTTTTAATATGATGCTGAGAAAGACACAATATCACTTAATTGGTCCTCCTGCCCAAAATACCTAACCTAATTTTCCCCCGATGTATCTATTTGAACTAAATAAAAAGGCTGAGAACAATCCTACTTTATTTTTAAAAATGTATATCTATGTTATTTCAGGAAAGAGAAAAGATAGCTAAAGCGTAAGTTACTATGTTATGATCTGAAATAATTTAAAACCCAGGAATAAGTCTGTATTAGAAGAAATGAAAATGTCTCTTAAGGTGAAATATTACTATGAGAATAACAGAAAGTTGTAAGAATGACAATTTTTAGAAAATATATTTGCACTCTTTAACTTATTGAATCATCTCATCATCAAGAATATTCCTGATGTTTTTATACCCAAAATAGAAATAATCTAATGTATAGTTATTTAGATGTTCGTAGAAGAACAAGAACACATTTTTTCCCTCTAAATTTATCAATCAGGTTATCGACCACCCCAAAGGAATCCTCCTGAGTCAGTAGGTACTCTCATAAAGACCTCAACTACCTTTTGAAAGAAAACAATATTAAATAGTGAAAACTGCTGAGAAAAAGGAACATAGTGAGCATACATTAATATCTGATTGTGAATATACTATTTACAGGGCACTGTCATATATTTTTAGGATCTCACAATCTACCTTTGAGGTAAATTGTTATTAATTCCAATGAGATTTTTATTCCTCAGAAATACCAACAAGAATGCCAACAAAAGTTTGTTCTTGGATCAATCTGATGTTCATATATGAGGGAGAACCCAAAGAAACTCAGAATTTATTTATAAAAAATTGTGTATTTATTCTTGCATGTTTAAACTTGAGTCATCTTCAAAGTACTTTCTGTTTGATGCAATACACCTATCGAGATGCTTTTTCCACTGCTCAAAACAGTTTTTGAACTTGTCAATTTTGATAACTGTTAGTGCTTCTGCTGTTTTTGGTTTCATTTGTTCCACATGGGCAAAACATTTCCCTTTGAGAACTTTTTTCATCAGGGAAACAAACATGCTCAGGGTGAGATTGGGTGAAGAGGGAGAGTGGGGCTTGGGGGTCATGCCATTTTCTCATCAAAAACTGCTGACATAAAACTCGTTGTAGTGGGGCAGATGTGGTAAATCATCCATCATGAAATGGGTAAATGCACTGAAAGAAGTTAAAAAATTTTTTTTCACTGAAGCCAAATGCAGCCTCTCACAACAGCGCTAGCTAGTACACTGATGCCGATGGGTTCCTAGAACACTCACCTAGTGGGGGAAGACTGTTCTACAAGGGGCCCACCCTCCAAAAAGTAATTTCAGGTTTTTTGGATTTCCCCTCATATACAGAGAATAAATAAGTGAAACAGATTGTTTTACTGAATAGCTTTAGTTTAGAAGTCTCCGTAGACCATTCTCAAAATCCATTCTTTACAGAGGAGACTGGAAACTTTTGAAATTTACTTTGGATTCTTTGAAGATTCTTTCTAAGCAGCATTTTTAGTAGAGAGAAGTGTTTGTTTTGCTCATTTCCTTTGAGGAACAAACAGGTATTGACTGTCAAAATGTAAGTGTTGGAAAAGCAATGCCAGGCTCTGGCCTTTTGAAGTGGACTAGCAGAACTCTGAGCCTCCCATCATGGTGTCCTCCTGCTGGGCTTGATCTTAGGAGTGGTAGAATTCTCACTGCTCATAGGAAGCTTTTCTATTGACCATCATGATTACTGTTCTGTTGCACATTTTGCAATAAATCAGTAAAATAGTTTTGGAGCTCTTATATCTCTTCACAATTTCTGCTTCTTTAAAACTCAGCACATGCTTTTTTTGCTTCTCAATTAACAACTGTCTGTATTTTGCATCAATTTTGGCTTGGGCTGGAGGCATGCTCTCCATTTATCCAGCACCAGCAGCTGGAAAGAGCAAAGACATGCTTCTTCAAAAGTGCTCTCATCATTGTGGGAGGAGCCAGAGGCCCAGAGGTAGCAGGTCAGGCTGGGGCAGGTATCTTTTAGCTTCAGCAACACAGCCCCGGGGTAGTATCTTTGCTTTAGTGAAGCCACTGCTGTCTGCGTGACAGGGCTGAAAGCTGGCGAAAACCCTTTCTTGAATATGATTGTGAAGAAACGTCAGACAAACCCGGTCGAGGGACATTCTACAAGATAAGTGGCCTATACTCTTATTTATCTTTCTGTTTTGTTCAAATAGCTTTAGGGAGTACAAATAGTTTTTAATTACATGGTTGCATTGTATTGTGGAGAAGTTTGGGCTTTAAGTATATCCACCACTCCCACTTGTGCACATTGTACCTGATAGGTGACTTTTTATTCCTCCTCTTCTTCCTCCCCTCCCTCTTGAGTCTCCAGTGTCCATTTTACCATTCTCTATGCCTTTGCAGACCCTTTGTCTAGCTCCCACTTATAAGTGAGAACATGCGGTGTTCAGGTTTCTATTCCTGTATTGGTTCACTCAGGATGATGTTCTCCAAGTCCATCCAAGATACTACAAAAGACATCATTCCATTCTTTTTATGGCTGAGTAGTATTCTACAGTGTATTGTATGTATCAAGTGGTCTGTATGCTTTTTCCCCACATCTGCAACAGATTTTTTTTTAAAGAAATGGATTTTGACCAAAAAAATAAATAAAACCATGGGCAGAAGTATGGAACAGAAAATAAATACAAGCATAAGCAGGTTTGCTAATTGTTTTATAACCACAACTAACTACTACAGAGAATGCCCTGTACTAAGCACAATAAAGGTTCAAAGATGGAGGTGTTCCCTGAGCAAGGCTGAAAAGTTCAGTCCCTGGGCTTTGGAATTTAGGCTGCAGTCCTTGTTTTTTGGATGGATCACTGGGTGTGTGGCAGTCCATGCTTTTACCCAGATTTGAAAAGAAGAATGGCCACTTGGCCCAGTTAGAAGTAGATGAAGTGTTTGGTTTCATGTGTCACATAACTACTGAAGTTCCTCCCCACAATGCAATGCCAGCTGGGGTTATACTTGACAAACCCCTTGATAGGAGCCATGATGTCCTTTTCTAGATTATATTTCTCCAACGCCTGGGTAGCGCACTCCACCCAGTCCTGTTGTGTGTCTTCTGACAGGTCTGCATTTTTGATCATGGCCTTTCTGTCACACAGGTTTCCCTAGGGGGCAAGGCCTGGAGCCAGGGGTTGAGGAATTGGAACGTGGGCAGCACCTCCAATGGCGCCAGCTCCTCACCCCCGGTCACGCCACCCAGGACGATGACCCCCACCCCACTTCCCAGAAAGTGTGGACTGCGTGGAGGGCTAAGTCCGGAGGGGGTGAAACCAGGGAACCGGTCTGCACACTTTTAAAGTGTCAAGATCAAGAAGCTCAAAGAGACGAGGGGCAACTGTTCTCTGTGAGACTTAGGAGGTCTCAAGCCTCAGTATGGTGCATGATCCTAGGTTGGATTCTGAACTGGGAAAAATGAACTGTATAAGACAGTATTAAGGCAATGGAAGATGTTGTAATATGGACTGTATATATATGTGTGTGTGTGTGTTTGCCTATAATTATGTGAGCCTGGAAAAGGATGTGCAACTTGTTAACATTGGTTACTCAGGAAGATGGGTGGGGGAGTAAGGGAAAAATAGGACAGTTAAAACACAAAGCGCAGAGGATAGCGTATCATGTATGCTATTATTTCATTGTTTTTAGATTAGAAAATCTAGTTCATTTAGAAAGTAAATTAGAAAGAAAGAGAGAGAAAAAGAGGTGATTCACCTCCCCAAGGTAGGGGAGGGGGCCAAAGCCAGGAAGCATGGCTGTAGCCATAGCTCAAAAAGCACATGACCACATCAGAGTCTAGTAAGGGAAGGGCAGTGGCAATGACCTAGCAATGGCCTTATTTCATTTTTGATAAATGATATGAATATGTGTATATGCATTAAATGAAATATGAATCGTGAACAAAATGCTAATGAATGGTATTCTAAGGTGATGGGAATTTGAACAACTTTTACATTCTTCATATTTAGGTATAATATAATTTGTTCAAAGTACAGGTATTTGTATAAGCATACCAAAAGTAGTATTGTTGTGTTAGAAAGGGCAAGCAAAAGTCATTTGGGGTAAATTATAAGAAAGTTTTGGATTAAAGTTTTTCTGTTTTTGGCTACTTTTGCTTATAGTGCAGTTGATCACTTTAAGTATCTTTCATGTTTTGATACAAGATATTCCCAGATGGGCTGAGCACATGTAAACATGTGAGCAAAATCTCTGGCTTGGGAGGAATTAAGGTGTCTGAGTTTCTGAAGAATTTGGTTTGGCGTGGGAGCTTTAGCAGCCCTCCTAGAACTCTCAGACGACACCCTTTCTGGAGATTTCAGAGTTCTTCCAGGACAGTGTCCCTTTGACCAGCTTGTACCTTGCCCACACAGGTTGCACACACAGTCTAGCCCTGAAGGGTATATAAATCATGTCCTGTTCTGGGATCTGAATATCTTCCCCTTTCAAGCATGGATAAGACCATACTTCCTCTTGGCTGCTAGAAGGTATTCTGAAATGAGATGGGTTTGTGGAATGCTTTGAGCTGCTCAGATGAAAGGAACAATGCTCTAATTTTGCTAATAACATAACCCCTATTGTCAGTGAATCCACTGAGTCAGATAAAAACAATGAGAGACCACCAACAATCAAGGTGGGGGCAGGCGGCTTGTTGTTGAGTGCTAATGGCAGTGACAGCCATGGTGGCTTTGGGAGGGTGGTGAAAATGTGAAAAAGGTCTGCCGGGCGTGGTAGCGTGCCTGTAGTTCCAGCTACTTGGAAGGCTGAGTGGAAGGATCGCCGGAGCCCAGCAGGTCGAGGCTGCGGTGGCCGGGAGTGGCCACTGCATTCCAGTCTGGGCGACAGAGTGAGACTCCAACTCAAAAAAAAAAAAAAAGTAAAAAAAGGTAAAGAGTTAATGCTCCCAGAAGGAGACCTCAACTAATAATGGATGGGAAGTTGGCATATTAATTTCAGTTTCCTTGATTGCCAGTCACAGTAACTCTGAAGCATCCACAACTGAGACCTCCCAGGTCTCCCTAGAGGAGCTGAGCTTCAGCTGCCTATGGTTATAACTTGCTTGATGCTGCATACTTTGTTGCTTTAATTTCTCTCCTTATCTCACTTCCTCACTGTTCTAGTGTTTTCTGGAATTCCCTCCCAAATAATACTTATACTTGGATCCTTGTCAACGCTACACCAGCTAGAAACATTGGGTGCTTTCCTACCAATCTACTTTTCTATACCCAACCCCAGTTCCCTTAGACACTAGTGCCTTTTGTTCTGCCTGTTCAAATTATGAAAGTTGCACTTTGCTACAATCTAGGCCTGAGACTCCTCTTCCCTCTAAAACTGAGATACTCTTCTCTATTCTACTCGGGAGGCAGCTAATCAGACACAGTGTGCTCTTTCCAACCTGCAACGGGCTATAAAAAAGCTGAAGTCAGACATACATACCTGGCCTAGAATCTTGACTCCATTACTTACCATGAAATCCTGTGCAAATCACCCACCTTCTCCGATCTTCAGCTTTCTCTTTTGTGAAATAATTCCTACCTCATCGGGTTGTCCTCTGGATTTAATGAGCTAAATGTATAAAGAACTAGGATACTTCCTGATACAAAAAGATACGTGAGAAAAGATAGCTGTTTATATTATATTATTTTCTTGTACTAAATAGTAAAATGTGCCTCCATATATTTCCCAACCTAGTTGGTCGTTTCTCTGCCATATTCACTCACTCTCTTTTTCACGCAGCCTTGCACATGATAGACACTAAAATATTCATGATCAGTTTTCCAAAACCTTAAATCAGATAATGCACTCTTTCAATTCAAGACTCATTTTGGGTTTATTTGTTTTTTGTGCAGCACTCTCAAGGAATTTTTAGCAGGTCACTCGGCTTTTCTGGACCTCAGTCTCTTCATATGCAAAATAAATGTTTGGTCTATAATTCTAGATGCACTGCAGTTGTTACTAGCGTTCAAGTTTAGGCAAGGATGATACATTACTCTTCTTTCTGACCCCCTCAACACTTGAGCCAGTAGTAGTTGCGGAGTAAGTCACCTTCCGGTACATGCGGCATCAATTCCAGATGCCTCCCTGGTTTCCCCCTTCCTAGCCTTACCTCTTCTCTCCCTGGCCCTCACTCCCAGCCAGGCTGCTTTTCCTTTGTACCCCTAGAATGTATGGGTTTGTTCTGGCCTTGAGGACTTCACACTTGCTGTTTCTCACCATTCAGTTCAAATGTCTCCTCCACAGCGTTCCCTCACCCCACCCCAGTCTCTCCATCTCATGACACCACTTAGTTTTTTTCCTTCTTATAACTGTTTTCTGAAGTGGTCTTATCCATCATTTATTTGTTTACAGTTTGTTCCCTCTACCTCTGTCCTGAATAAACTTTTATATTGGATCCTCTTATATCCTTGCTGCTAAAATGGTACTTAGCATAATCTAGGCCCTGAAAGAATTGTGAATTGAGCAAATCAGTCCAACAGGACCTTATACAGTAGGTTTTACAATTGTCCTTCAGTATCCGAGGGGGACTGGTTCCAGGACTGTTCGAATATACCCAAATCCATGCATACTCTAGTCCCTAAATTGGCCCTGTGGAACTTGCATATACAAAAAGTCAGTCCTGGCGCTCCGTGTACACAGTTCCCTATTCCAGGAATACTTAGTTTTCACCTGAGTTTGGTTGGAAAAAATCCACATCTAAGTGGCTCTACACAGTTCCAGCCCATGTTGTTCAAGGTCAACTATAGTTGGTGAGCTACAGTCTGTGGCTATCATACACTGGATTCCAGTGAACCCCCTCCTGTACAAGTCACCAGTACAAGAGAATTAATAGCCAGAGGTCTTAGGAAGACTATTATGAGCAATCATAAAAACTTATTTAGAAATCATATCAGCATATTTTTTTGCTGTGGAAAATTTAGATAAAATTTTTAAATAAATAACTTCTTTTTATTATGGAAAATTTCAAACATAAACATAAGTGGATGTAGTGGATAAGAACAGCATCATGGGCCCTCTTGTACACAGTGGTGGACAGACTCAAGGGTGACCTCTCACCTTGACGTTCATGCCCTTGCATAATCCCCTCCCCTCGAGTGTGTGCAAAACCTGTGACTTGCTTTCTGGCCAACAGAATATGCACATTTGAAGCTGTCCCTGTGTGATAAGCAGACTCTCTCTGGGGAGTTGAGGACAGATTCTAGTCTCCAGTCAGCCCAAACCCAGGGCCTTCAGTCCTCCTGCTGCATGGAATGAATTCTGCCAGTGACCTTGATGGCAGCTGTGAGATTCTAAGCAGTGGACTCAATGTGCCTGGACACTTGACCCACAAAAACTGAAGAAAAATTCTGTGTTGTTTTAAAGTCACTAAGTTTGCAGCAATAGTTAAAAACAAATACATCACCCAATGTCAACAATTTTCAATAGTTCCTGATATTGTTTCATCTACATTTCCATGTTTGAGGGGCAGAATGGCTGGACTGTTTTAAAGCACATTTCAGACTTTATATCATTTCACTTGCTGACACTTTAGTATAGCTCTCTAACAGATAAGGACTTTTTTTTTAAGTTGTAATCTCACTCTGTCACCCAGACTGGAGTGCACTGGCCGCTCCCGGCCGCTGCAGACTTGACCTGCTGGGCTCCAGCGATCCTTCCACCTCAGCCTTCCAAGTAGCTGGAACTACAGGTGCACGCTACCACACCCGGCTAATTTTTTTGATTTATTGTAGAGATGAGGTCTCGCCAAGTTGCCCAGGCGGGTCTCGAAACAGATAAGTACTTTTAAGAAACAGAACCATGATGCCAGAAAAATTTGGTTTTAATTGAGAACAAGAGTGGGAGTCTTTTTTAAAGCTATCAAGTCAATGGACCTAATATATTAATTGGACACCCACAGAAAAGGTGATTGCAATAAAAAGAATAAGAATAATATTCCATGATCCCATTAGCAAAAGGACGGGAAAGCATATGCTTGAGATGTCTGAGGGCCGCCAGTTGGTCTTTTAAAAATAGCCCAGCCACAAAGTACTTATTGTCCCTGTAATACACTTGTCTGTCATACAATATCTAGAATAATTCAAACCCAATTCTGATTGTATGTTTAAGATCCATTCCCTCAAGACCCTCACCTGCTTTGGAACGGACCCTTGTAAATCTATTTTTATTCATATTTCCTGACGATTTCACGTTATACTCTCATTGCCATTCCCACCACTTTTTTCTTGCTACAGCAAGCTCTTCCCAACTGGCCCCCTTAGAAAGCCAGTCTCACCTCCCTTTGACACTGCTTACTGAGGCACGCTTTTTAAGGGAAACACTCAATGCCGTTTCTGCCACCGGGGAGCTTCGTGATGTTTGGCCAGTAGTTACACTTTCTCTAAGCTAGATTCAACAGTGCCTCGCAGGGTTGTGGTGAAGATGAGACAAAGCTAACCTTCGTGTCATATGTAACGTGCAAAGTGCCCAGCACAGATGAGGCGTCGCTCTCTACCATCCTCTTTGTTGGTTCCCATCTCCAACCGCCGAGAGCTCGTCGCGGAGGATGAAGGGACTTGTAGTTTCTGGGTCCCCAAGTCGTGTTTCCTCTCGGAGTCAGAGGGCGAGAGGAAGAACTACATATCCCAGTGGGCCGTGAAAGGAAAGCGGGGCTCGGAAAACCGAGCGTCCCCGCCCGGCCGCCTTCACTTTCCGCGGCCACCCGTACCCACCCCTGCAAAGGCTTGGACCCCGCGGGGACGCCAGGGCGGGCGCTAGCACGCAGGCGCCTTCTGCCCGGGCGGCCTGAGGCTGCGCCCCCAGATCCCGCGGCAGTCGGCGGGGAGTGAGGGAGGCGCGGGAAGCGGGGAGGCGGAGAAGCGCTCGGTCCTTTGCTGCCGAGGGGGCTCCGCAGAGGGAAGGAGGGAGAAATAAAACCAGCAGATTGTGAGCGTCCGCGGGGGAGACGTGGACACCGAAAAGGCCGGGGAGGCAGCAACCCAAACAGAGCCTGGCCTCCAAAGGGGCTTTCGCTCCGGGAGAGAGGCCGGGGCCCAAGGACCCCCTGCTCACTCCCCTGCCTCTCTCCCTCCCGGCCTGGGAGCCGGCCGAGCCGGGCCCGAGACCCTCGTCTGCAGCCCCGTCCCGGAGTCAGACCTGCCTCGGGCCAACCTCTTGCCATCGTGTCACCGGCACTCCACACCACCCCACCCCTTCCCTGGCCATCAGTAAGGTCCCTGGCGACTCGACCACGCGCCCCGCAGGGGAGGAAAAGGAAGAGCCGCGGGCAAGCCGGGGAGGGTCACCTCTCCGTGCCGTGGCTCCTCAGGTGCCCGGGGGTCGCAAGAATGGCTTGCCGGCTGCTGTGAGAATGTGCGCGTCCCGAGGCGGCCGCTGCCGCCG
>NW_007212325.1:430100-479742 GCF_000164805.1 Carlito syrichta
GCTCCTGGGGGTGTGCGCCCCCAGCCGGCTGCCCTGGTGGATGCCTCCCGGCGGCGGCGGGCCCATGAAAGACTGCGAGTACAGTCAGATCAGCACCCACAGCTCCTCCCCCATGGAGTCGCCCCACAAGAAGAAGAAAATCGCGGCCCGGAGGAAATGGGAGGTGTTCCCGGGAAGAAACAAGTTCTTTTGCAACGGGAGGATCATGATGGCCCGGCAGACGGGCGTCTTCTACCTGACTCTCATCCTCATCCTGGTCACCAGCGGACTCTTCTTCGCCTTCGAGTAAGTGGCGGCGGCAGCTCCCCCGACGCCGCGCTCCCCTCGCCTCCCCTGCCCTCTGTCCCTCCTCTGCCTGCTTTCGCTTTCTAGAAGCCCTATCGACTGTATGTTGTTATATAATGCCAGCCCGCTCTCCCTCTTTTTCTTTTGAAGGTCTGTGTGCTTTCCAGTCCCCAGAGATAACGCCGGGCCCCTGGGAGTAGGGAGGGAAGAGGGGACACTTGTGAGGTGTGTCGGGCCTTGCTGCTCCAAGCCTGGGTAGGACCTGGCAGGTGAAGCCGCCGGCCCCTGACCTTTGGTGCTCTCTCTACCGAGTTTGGGGAAACCAGCGAATCAGCCCAGATGTAGCCTACCATGGGGGGGATGGGGTAGATGTCTAAGTCAGGGATCAATAGAACTGACTTTTTTTTTTCTTGCTAACAAGATGTAGGGCATTGTCTTAAGCTCAGTTGATTAAATCTTCCATATAACTTCACCGTATAATGAGGACCCTTGGTTATTTTAGGTTTCAGAGTGTAGGCTACCCAATGTGCCCTGAAGGGGTAATTTCATTTTTCAGGCTCCTTACATGTTCACTCTTGATGAACAGTTTCTGATTTACCATGAGGTTTCTAGACTCTTCACTTTCAAAAAAGTTTCAATAAAAAAGTATCCAAAACAAACAATGTGGGAACACGTGAAAGGAGACCTGAGGCCTGTGAAGGGAAAGGATGACATTCCATGGCCATTTCTGATTCCAGGAGCAATACTTTTGGCCTTTAGGGATTCCATGGGGAAAATAAGTGCATGTGAGTCTTCACCATTTTCAGGAAAATCAAATTGGCCAGTAGCAACTATCCTCCTGCCAACTAATGAAAGATCTTATTTATTAATGGTCATTAGATAAAGCCGTTTAACCACATTCCAAGTCAACTTCAGTTGCTCTTATTGGGTTCAGCATTTGGTGTGCAACTTCATATGTAATTCCAGGTATCCAGTGCTCAATGGAAGTTGTAGTTACTTTTTTTCCTCTCAGAATTAAAAAAAAAAAAAGCAATACATTAACAGGGAGTTCTGTAGGCTTCCCATATTGTGGGACATGGTACTTCCTCTCTCTTCACTTGCTTCTGTTGAGTAAGTTTAATTAAATGTTGTGCTTATTTGCTTTTGTTTCTAATGAGTATTAATAGGGTCCAATTTTGTACCTGGCGTTTGCTCTTCGAAATACCATCTCAATTGGAAATGAATGATCTCTCTTGAAAATGTAATACTTTTCAGTCAAAACCCTCTGACTCTCTGTGGGGAATTGTTTTGTATCTGAACACTGTGCTATGATGATTAGTTTAAATAGTACTGAGAACAGGTGAGGAGAGAGATCTCAGATTTAAGCTAACCCTCTCCTTGCCCCCAGTCTTTCTCACACACATCTTCTCTCCCCCGTTTCTGACTGTGTCTGATTTTCCCAGTTGTCACCTAGAAGTTTAACTTTTGTCCATGTTTGAGACTAGCTGGTGGAGTCTGTCGAGGGAACTGTGGACGGGAGGAGAAGGGTGTGAATGGGCATTCCTAGCAGCAAGGAGACATGCTGCGCTCATGCTGCTCTTGCTCCTGGAAGTCCCGGTCTAGAGCCAGCCTCGGGTTCTTGCAGATCTGTGGAATCAGAGGAAGGGGCACAGAGGCTTGTTCTGGGGACGTTTGGAATGGTGACACCATTTGATTTAACAGAAATGTCATCTTTGTCATGATGACTTTAGTTACAGATGGCCTATGGTTGAAGAATGTTCACTAATGTTCCCAATGTTTAAAAAAAAAAGTTTTGAAACAGATCCGTATTAGCATTTTTGCTCTTCTTAGCGATTTTAAGAGTGGAGAAAAATTGGTTAATTCTGTGATTCTGTTACAGAACTTCAGCTACAAGTGCGTTTCGTGTAGGATGATGAATATTTCATTTTCTATGTATTTCCACATCTACACTGTATGGCTAGGGATCTTCCGGTTATGACTTACTATCTTTTATTTTCTTCATTCAAACAGCTTCTCACCACACCATCATAAATTTATTTTCATTGCTTGATCTCTGTGTGTGTCTTTCCAAGAGCTCCCCAAAGTCCTCACTAGCAGGTTGTTAGGCATCCTTTTCTGCGTCAGTGTTGTGTTAGCTGATGGCTGGAGGAATAAATGTGTGCTGGGATTTTATTAGCTACTACTTGCAGTGTCTTTTTTTATATCAGCTCTGTAGGAGTGTGTGTGTGTGTGTGTGTGTGTGTGTGTGTGTGTGTGTGTGTGTGTTGCTTCAACTAAGTAATTTGGAATTTCAAGAACATAAGAGGCCCGTCTAGCAGCTGAGAAAAATCAGAGGCTGTTCAAACTATGGCATATTATGGTTTAGTTAAGACTATTTATCACTGCGTTGCTTTTCAGTTCTTTTTTCATCGTTGATAGAGTGAAATTAAATAACTTTGAGCAAATTAATTTGCTAGCAACTCAAAGAACCAATTAACCCCATGCATAGGAAGTGAATAGCAACTATCTTGCTAATCACTAAGCAAGATCCAGAGGAAAGGCCAGTGTTGTCAGTTGCCTGCTAGCCCGTTTTCTGGCCTTCCTTTAGTTATTTATTGAGCACATACTGTGTGATCCCCTATTTTGGTTGAGTAATTTCATGTCTTGATAGTTTTTTGTTTTTGAGTTGGAGTCTCACTCCTTCACCCACGCTGGAGTGCAGTGGCATGCTCATGGCTACCCCAGTGTTGAACTGCAGGGCTCAGGAGATCCTTCTGCCTCAGCCTTCCAAGTAGTGGGAAATATAGGCATATGCTACCACCCCAGCTAATTTTTTGATGTATTGTAGAGATGAGGTCTTGCCAAGTTGCCCAGGATGTTCTTGAACTTGTGGGCTCAGGCAATCCCCTAACATCGGCCTCCCAAAGTACTGGGATTACAGGCTTGAGCCACCGCACCCGACCTTGATAGCTTTTAGTGTTAGTAGAATTCATTGTCAGTTATTAGAATCCATATTTCCCCAAACAGTTACACAAAAGCAAATTTAAAAATGTGAAGGGAAAAACATAACTTCTAAATTTAGTTTTAGACCGTCTGTATCTTACTGAACTTCTCGTTCCTGACCTTGAAGAGATGGACAAGGAAATTTGGCAAGAGAAATGAACTTGTTGGAGTTTAGCAACAAGTGTTGAGACTGTCTTCAATCCCTGGAGAAAGGCAGGGATTATTCCAACATTGAAGACAAAGTGACAGAGGCTTGTTGAAGTTAAAGATCACACAACTAATTAGTGCAAAGGCTCTGAATGCAAACCCAGGGCTCCTTCTGACAAATTGTCCTGCTTCTCCTCCAAGTATAGTAAATACTGGCTAAAGGCATGGATTTTGGAGGGACACACCCTAAGATTCTTATGAGCTGAATGACCCAGGGCAAATGATTTGTCTTTTTTTTAAGCCTCAGTTTCCCAGTAAAATGAGATTAATAATATAGAACTTTTAAATGTTGTATAGGTTAAGTGGAACAGTATACTTAGTACAGGATCTGGTACATAGTAAATGCTCGATAAATGGTATATATTACTACCATTTGAAGTTGGCTCCTAGCGACTCTGGTTACCCTTTTCTGAGAGCATCTTGAAGAAGGGGGAATGCAAGTGTGACCATGATAGCATATCAGGGCTGAAGAAACGCAGAGCTGTGTTGTCTTCCCTTAAAATAAAGTCCTTTTGTACAAGTCCGAGGAGCTCTTGCTCCTTCTGGGGACCCATCCTTATCCAGACTCTGGAGTTCATTTCCATTTTTGGAGCCACCATTCCAGAATAGTGAAGACGGTAGAGAAAGCTACTAGAAGCAACCAGATGTAGCACTGTACTCTTTTTCAAGTAGGGAAGGACTGCTTATCTGTTGGCATCTTTATGTACCGTATGGAGTACTGATGACAAGTGACAGCACTTCCTAGCTTTGTTTAAGGGAAGGGAGCAGAACTGATTGTGGTTGTGTCAAGACATCTCAGCACTCCTCACGGTTATTAAGCGTCTCATCAAAGGCTCTGTATGCCGTGTCCTCATTCTCACATCCCCAGAAGTGGAATTTGACAAGATCAGTGAACATTGACAATCTCCTTCTCTCTTTCTCTCCTACACACACACACACACACACACACACACACACACACACACACACACACACACACACACAGCCTGTTTTTGTTTATAGTTGAAATTTTGAAAATAAAAATCTTTGGTCCCGAGATAACAAAATTTCGTAGTCTTTTACTCACAGGGGCAGAAGGAACTGCCTGAGGCTGGGTGACATTCAGCAGCATCATATGGGGTTGGGTGGGGTGTCTGCTTAGATCTTGGGTCTAACTGTGTCTCCCAATTCTACACTGTCACCACAGACAAGTCTGGAGGTGTTACTGGGGCTCAAATACTTGAGCATGTGGGAACATTCTCAGATTTCTCATCACTAGAAGTCCATTGAAGATTTTCTTTAAGAGCTATATTTTTTTATCTCTCTTATCCTCCCATCCGCTTTCCCTCTTTCCCCCCTTCCTTCCCTCTCTGCCCTCCTTCATTTTTTCTTCTTTTAAAAAAATTTAGCTAGTCCCGACTGAAATAAATGATGAATAATTGGGAGTCAATAGGATTTGAGTCATGTTAGATTTGAAGATGGAATATGGGGCTGTCCCCTGTCAATAAAAGCATCATTTCCAATAACAATGTCCCCATTAGTGACGGGTAACTTTTATTTTCTAGTAGAAGTTGTTTTCCTGATAGCATATAAGAACTCCATCTAGTCTCAGCTCTCCTGTGCAGAACTGCATCAGGTTTTCCAGCATCTCAGAAAACGTTTACAAAAGGTCCCATCAGGTTTTTCCAAATGTTGGCCAAATTATGCATCATAGAACACCATGACATTGATGTAGATGTTAGTAGGTGACCATCAGGCCCTTACCACTGACCCTACTAACATAGTAGACGGAGCCAAAGACGTATATCACCCACTGTGGTTCCACGAGGATTTTAGGTGACTCCAAAACCTTATTAATGACCTCTTGATGTGAAAGCACTGACCCCTTCATTTGTGTATGTGATCCACACCTGTCAGTTCCATAAGGGTAGAGACTACATTAGTTTTGTTCACAGCTGAATCCCGGGTACTTGGAATAGTACCTAGTACACAGCAGGCTCTCAGTAAATATTTGCTGTCTAATGAAGTAATGGTAATATTAAAACACTCTGGCAAATAACTTTCTTGTGCTGCAGTTTCTGCATTTTGTAAAGTTGTGTACATTAATAAAGTTTATAATTAATAATGTCTTATACTCACATTTGCCTCAGAAAATTTGGTTATTTGATGTAATTCTTCTGAATTCAGAATCAAGTATCATCCCTTTGCAAATGTGTTAATTAAAGCAGAAGAAAAAGATTTTCATAGTTTCTTAGAAAACTAGTGTTAGAGTTGGGATGTTCTCTTGGCTAACAAGACTTCTTTCTAGTATTTCTATATTTTTGAACTAAATCTAAATGCTTTAGGCAAATAAAGCACTCTGTGATATATATGAATGGTACCTAACAACCAACAGCGCCTAGAATAATTTCTTACTTTATAGGGTCTTCACTTTGGACACTTGAATTTATCTAATAAAGCCCTTTAGGATCCTACTGACTTCTCATGTTTGATTGTGTTCTCTTTCAGCTAGTGGGAAGTGCTACCAAATTGTGCAGAAAGGACTCCTGTAGGTTCTTATAATAGGGCAGTGATGGTTAATTATTTAATGGGCCATATCTGCATATCCTAGAGATTTTTTTCTTCCACAGTACAATGTTGCACATAATTTATTCATGGAAGAGTTATTATGTCTTAGCAAGAGAATTTAAATTAAGGGTTTCAAGGAAGTGCTTTTTTTTTGTAGCTGAGGTTGTTAGAAAGCGAAAACAGTGGTGGTCAGAAGATACTTAATTAATTACATCCAGGAATTTGGATTTAATGTCAGTTGGTTCAGGTAAGACTTGGGAACCAACTTAATGCTTTTATTTAGTTCTTTATCAAATATAAAGGTTTGTCCCAGTTCAAACTTATTTTTATAAGCTGGATAAGATTGTCTATCTCCTCAATTTCCACCTTTCAAAAAATGTAATATTAGATTCACACAGAAGATTATATGTAACATGTGCAAGTTTTGAAATAAAATACTATAAAGAGAACCCAAGAAACTACCACCCAACTCAAGAACCACATCAATACTGGTACTTTTGAATCTGCTGGGATTCTCTGAGCTGCTGTGGGGGGCCATCTCCCTGCCCCTCCCTGAGGGTCTGAGCTTGGTCATTATCAGTGCCTTGCCTTTTGCCCTCTCAAGGGTTTTGAATGTATGCAATCCCAAGCAATTATTTAATTGGTAATTTAATTTGGTTTATTTTTCTTTATAAATATGGGACCATAGCATACATCGTCTTTTCGAAAAGTGATAATATTGATTTAATATGTATTTAACATAAGACAACATCATAGCATAGTATTTAAAGTAGTCTATTCATGAATATATTTAATTCTGCAGATGGTATAACTTTTTTAATCTTGAAATGATTTCAAACTTCCAGAAGAATTGCAGCAATAACTTAAACTCTGTATGCGCTTTATGTAGATTCATCAATTGTTAATGTAGTTCCATAATTTTTGCTATTTTCTGTCAATTTTGCTGTTATGTTTTTTCCTCTAAACACCGAAGAGTAAGTTGCAAACATCAGGCCCATTTATGGCCAAATACTTCTGCATGTAATTCTTAAGAAAAAGGATGTTCTTTTATATAAACACATAGTAATATCAATTTTAGAAAACTACATAGATACAACATTCCATATTCAAATATTGCCATTTTCCCCAATGTTGTTGGGTTTAAATTTATCATCTTGGTAATTGTTTTCTATTTATCTAACATTCATTTTGTTTCTCTCTTCCACCCTCTCCCTTCCTTCAGGTGAATTGCATATTTTTAGTATTCCATTATATCATCTTTAAAAATATTTTGGACTGTGTTTTTTGTGCTATTTTTAGTAGTTGATTAAAAGATTATGATATGCATCTTTAACCTTTTGCAGTCTACCTCCAAAAATAGTGTTATTATTTATGCAGATAATAATAAATAATGCAAGGAACTTAAAAACACAATAATTGCATTTACTCCTCCCACTCTCTGTACTCTTATCATCATTATTTTATATCTATGTATACTATAAACCCAGGAATGTTATTCTTTTAAAGCGGTTAATAGTATTTAAAAGAAATATAAATAAATATATAAAGTATATAAAGTACTTTTAAGACAAAATGTATATAAAATAGAAAATATATACATATATGCATATATATGTATATATATAAAATGTGCATATGTAGAGATAATTTTAAATGGACTTTTGTATTTATCTTTACCTATTTACCATTTCTTGTATTCTTAATTTCTTCCATCTATATCCTTTCCCTTTGTCTTAAAGTACTTCTTTTAACATTTCTTATATGCAGATCTACTATTGATAAATTTTCTTAGTTTTCGCTTTTTCTGAAAAAGTTTGTTTGCCTTTATTTTTAAAGGATATTTTTACTGGATGTAGAATTCAAGGTTGACAGTTTCTTTTTTCTTTTTTTTTTGAGTTGGAGTATCATTCCATCACCTAGGCTGGAGTGCAGTGGCATGCTCACAGTCAACCCAGCGTTGACCTGCTGGGCTCAGGTGATCCTACCACCTCAGCCTTCCAAGTAGCCTGAACTACAGGCCCACACTACCATGCTTGGCTAATTTTTTGACTTATTGTAGAGATGAGGTCTCACCAAGTTGCCCAGGCTGTTCTCCAATCCGTGGGCTCAGGCAATCCTTTCACCTCGGCCTCCCAAAGTGCTGGGATTACAGGCTTAAGCCACCACGTCAGGCCACAGTTTCCTTTTTCTATCAAACCTTTGATGATGTTGGCCCTTGTCTTATGACCTCTTTTATTTCTGAGGAGATTAGTTTTTTTTTGTTTTTTGGGTTTTTTTTAGCATTTCTCCCCATATTTCATGTGTGATATTTTTCCAGCTGCTTTTCTCTTTATCTTCTTTTTCAGTAATTGAAATATGACATGCCCATATGTGGTTTTCTCTATACCTGCTTGGAGTTGGGCAAGCTTATTGGATCTGTGGCTAGATACCTTTCATCAGTTTTGGAAAATTTCATCAACTTTCTTCACCTGTTTTTTCTCCTTTTCTTTCTGTCCCTGGAACTCCAATTATTTATATATGATACTACCTAATACAGTCACATACATCTTAGATACTTTATTTCATCCTTTTTTAACTCTTTTTTTTTTTACTCTTTGTTTTTAGTTTGGATAATTCCTGTTGGTCTGTATTCAAGTTTATTGTTCTTTCAATGTTAAGCCATTTTTATGTATTTTTTAAAAATTTTGAGCATTTCTACATTAAATTTTTAAAGTTTCCATTCTTTTGCTGAGATTCTCCATCTGTTCACGTTCATATTTTTCAAATAGATGCTTTAGAATATTTTTTGTAGTTATTTTCAAGTTCTTGTCTAATAATTCCAACGTCCATATTATCACTTAGTCTGCTTCTTTTGGCTGTTTTTTTCTCTTGATTTTGAGTTATATTTTCTTCTCGGTGTGCCTTGTGATTTTTTTTATATGGCAGAAATTGTGTGTAAAAAGAACTATAAGGTCTGTAATTTACATTCTTTTTCCAGGCCATTAGTGTATGGACTGAGTTCATTTAATTTGCAATTGAAATAGATCTAGGCTTTGGGGAAGCTTTAGTTAAATTAATTTCATCACTGACTTCAAATGTTTTTGAGGACAGAATTGGACTTTTCTCTTTAGCAGGGCTTGAGATTATCACAAAAGAAGTCTGAAGACTTCTTTATGCTTAAGCCCAGCACCAGTTTTCCAAACTTTGGAAAATTTCTCTCTATTTTTCAACCTGACTGCCAGGTTTTTGTGTCACTGTGGAATAATCTTTCTCAGCTTTCTATACCTCAGGACATCTCTGTTCCACTGTTCTGCTCCAGCTTTTGGAGGGCTATTGTAGTGACCTAGGTAAAGGTCTGGAGTGTCTCAGAATAACTTGCTCAGTTTTTATGCTCTGATCCTTTTATACCATACCCTGAAGGTAGGTCCCATAGGCCTCAGGACAGGTGTTCTTGACTCTTCTTCCCTACCCCCAGCCTTTGGGATAGACTTGTGTGTTTGGTGAAGATTAATGGGAAGGAGTTGGCTGGTGGTACAGACTTACTCTGTGGCTAGGACTGCTTGGAATTCTAATCCATATTGCAGTCCGCATATGGCCATTAATGTTGGTTAAAAATTTAGCTGGTTTTTCCTCACTCCTGTCTATGGTGGATTTTTGTTCTTCCTGCTGCTTTGCTAGGGAAGGAAGCAGCTGTTGGCCTTTTTTCTCTTCAGAAGGACTTGACACATTTAGGCTTCTTTGCATTCTCAGCTCTCTGACAGATTTTAAAAACTATGCTTTTGTAGCTAATCTGGCTTGTTCTCATTTTTGGAGTGGGAGTGATTGCTCTCACAACTTTCAACTTGCGATTTTTAAAAGCTTAATACAGTATTTCTCAGATTCATTTATGTTGTTGCATATATATGTAATTCATTTTTTCTGCTGTAACATTTGATTTGTGTAAATATGCTCAGTTTCTTCCTCATGTACTTTTAAATCTTTTTTTATTTGACTACTTACTGACTCTTGGTGTTTGACATTTTATAATGCTTCCATTTCACAGATTTTGAACTTCTTATATGTGTCCTGGCAATAACTGTGACATCCAGACCCAAATGCTTAGGCCTAGATAAGTAAGAGACAGCTTAGCATGAGATTCAGTAACTTTTAGGTAATATTAAAATATTTATCAAAATGACGAATCCTAACTATCAACTGATCGTTGATGTCATATATAGTTAAGAGCAATGGCTTATAGAAATATATACACTCTTATGATAAGTGAGGTATTCTATCAGAAATCTTCATCTGCTCATTTAATTTGATGCCAGTTTTTCTCTGATTTTAAAAGAGAGCTTAACTTTTTTTTCTCTGTCACTTATAATCCTTTGTGTTTTGAAGCTCTTCTCTGATCTCATGCCTAACGCATATACAGGCCCTCATGTGTGGGATCTTCTCATGTGGGTAGCTTTAGTTGCAGCCTTGGCAGAAGAAGCTTCTGGTTGAACCAACCAACCCTCAGCTCTTTTAGACTCTACAGTCCCTGGTGCACTACATGAGATAGAAAATTGCTTCCTCTGCCGTGATTGAATGTAGAAATGAAGGGAAAGATGACAGCTCTGTCTATCTGTGTGTGTTTCCCTTTCCTTGGACACCATTCCTCTAATCTGTAGAAGTCATATTATCTTCAATTTAAGCCTAATTTTACTTCTACTTCCTTGTCCCTTCAGAGCTGAAGCTAACATACCATTAGAATAAACTTCTCTTTCCCCTTCTAGAGATTTTTGCAGTAGACTTGCTTTAAACTGTATTGGGACTTTTTTATTTTAGAACCATGTAAGCACATTTCAGCACACCATTTAGAAATAGGATTATAATAATTTTCATACATCTTCAAACTAGATTTTTTAAATTGCCGACTTCAGTCCCACGGGAACTGGCATTGCTGTTGAAAGCTTTCAGAATGTGACCCACCCAGCAAGGTGGCTGATAGAGGAGGGCGTGGCCAACGGTCCACTGGGCTGGACATGACTTGCCCTGAGATAGTCTTATCGGTGGAAAAATGGTGATTTAACTCACTTGGGAAGGAATTTAAGCTCCAGAAGTCTGCTATCTTTTGGTGGTTTTCAGGCACTTTTCACAAATATAGGGCAACAGCTTATTTTGACACAAAATACCAGAGTCTATTTGAGTCATTAGTTCTACTTGCTGAGAAATGATTGCTTTTCCTTGTACTAATCGTAGAGATAAAATGGGCCCCTTCCATGTGTGTTGCTGGCTACTTCCCTGACAAAGTTTGGTGTCTTTCTCAGTCTTCATTTTCCCCTTTCTCTCAGTGGTCTATGTCTCCATGACTTCCTTCTCTTTTTTTTGAAACGTGTTCTTCCTTGATCTTCTAGGATGTTCCTCTTCCACTTACCTTCACTTGTTTCTTTTTCTCCTGTATTATATCTGTCCCCTCCTTCCTGCTCAGAAGTTTCTTTGTTTATTCCTCTTCTGCCTGCCTTGCTTTCTCAAGCAAGTTTGCCTGGTTGTGATACTCACTTTGGCCTTCTCAGATGTGACTTTCTTCTCTCTTTCTCTGTCCCCTGGTTAGAGCACCCACCTCCGGTCTTGCATTTCCTCTTGCCTGACTGATCTCTGCCCAGGTGTCCTCTGACTTCCAGAAAGCAAGTCATTGAAAATGGAATGCCTTGCAGCTTCTTCTGAACAGACATTCAGGGCCCTACTGCTCTCAATAAAGCACACGTTCCGGGACTCAGAACTAGTCTGGAAATGTTCTCCCTTTCACCATTCTTCACGTACCTTCAGTCACCCTACCCTACTAACCCCTTACTTTAGTCTCTCTGCGGCTGCATTCTTCCTCTCTGTTTCCATACTTCATGTACTGGTGTTCAAATGTTTTCACAAATTATTTGACACTCTTCCCACAAAAAAGGCGGAGTCTAATTCCTCTCCTCTTGAATATAGGCCAGCCCACATAAGAATAGAATGTGGTGAAAATGATGCTGTGTGATTTCCAAGGTTGGGATGGGAAACGTGATAAGGCATCCACTGCTTCTCTCTTTCACTCGGGGCATGCACTGGAGCCCTGAGCTTCCTTATGAGAAGTCTAGATACCTGGACACCCCCATAATACCGAGATCATGTAGAGGGAGTTTAGACTACATAGAGATGGGGGTGACTATGAGGCCCCCAACTGAGTGAAGGAGCCTCACATGATTCCAGGCCCTTATCCCCAACACCCCCACCCCCACTTTTTTGAGCCATCCCAATAAAAGTCAAACAGAGCAGATGTAGGAGTAGATATGAGCAATTCCTGATGAACTCTGCCCAAATTGCAGAATGATGGTCAAAATAATGTCATTGTTTTAAGCTACTGTCTTTTGGGGAGCTTTATTATGCAGCCATAGTAACTGGAAAATGGAACTACCAGAAATTCTCAAATGAAGTGTTGAGATTGGTTTGGGGTATGCAACAATTTGTGTGACCAACAGAACTAAAGTTGTAGTAGTGAAGAGAGTTTTTAAAAAAGATATGGTAGATTCACGGTCAGTTCTCCCTCACCTCCATTCCCGTTTGCTTCCTTGAGAAGGAGAGATGGGAGTTGCCGCTTGTTCACACATCTGTAATCACACCTGATCCCAATTCTCCCTTGGCAGAAGTTCATCTTTCATCTCATGTGTCCCAATGGGAAAGTAGTGAGAACCAGTGATCTAAGCCTCCCCGCCTCATACCTGATCGGCATTGCCTGTTTCCTCTCTCACTGTCTGTCTTTATTCCCTCACTTTAACCTTAAAAACCCTTAAGTTCCCTACCATACATGTCTTTGTTATATATATAGTTAATAGTAGACTCATAAACCTATTGTGTGGGAAACCAAATTCATGAAAAACTGTATCCATCTGGTATTCAAGGCCTTTCTATTTTTCTCACAATTTACTAAGAGTGATAGGTGAGAGTCTCCCTAAGACAGCGTATAGGACTGTCCTTTCTGTTGATTTTGGAGAAGGTTTGAAGATAGAAATGCAGCCCTGGGAGGGGCATCTCTTTGACACTTGTATACTAGGATGTTCTCTGTTTCCTGGGTTACTGAGGAAGCCAGGGGCCTGGTTTACCTGCCCACTGTGCTTTTGATACACTGAGGTCTTTCCAGTGATAGCCTATGTTGGCTGGGTGGTCTATAGAACCTTACTGTCCTACAAGTGGATAGCTAGGCAATTCTTGACTTCCAGTGAACTGGTCTTTCCAGTGGGCCTCAGATTTATATAATCAAAGCAATTTATCATCTTGAATGGTTCTATTTTGGGGTCTTTTAATGCCATGAGTTTCCCATAGACACATTCTTGATGACAGATAAGGGCATTTTTGAGCATATAAGCCAAAGTCAAGTTAAATTCTGTAGCTATATATGGTCTATTTGTCTTTTTTAAGCAGGGAGAATTCTTTACTCAGATTATCTCACACTTACAAACTTGATATAAAATGTCCTGCTTCTCTTTAAGATTGCAACCCATGCAAATCAAATTTCAGAAAGGTCTTGATACACGTTCAAATGGGCTACTCTATTTAGGAAACACTGAGTTGGTGTTTGTGTTCTTATCCCATTAGCTACAAGCATATTTTGCATAGATTTCAAAAGGTACCATCTTGACTTTTTAAAGGTAAGTAGATACTGAATGTTAGGGGAACCCATTCTTCCTATCATCAAATTCTTATTTAGTCAGGATTAGCATTGTTTTATATAGAAACTCTATTTTGTCTTAGACTCAAAAAAAAGGTGGGAAGCACCATTTGTAAACTGTGTGTCTTTATAGAGCTAGGAAACTGTTAGCATCCTATTTTTTCATTTAGAAGTTGAAGTGGAAACAAAGTAAAGTCGTGTTCAGTTATCAAACTCTTCTGCCTCGTGACTGTGGATGGTGAGAAGGAGAAAAGGAGTCACCTATGAGGACAGTGTCATCTCCTTGAACATGAGATTAAGATTCTTCTTTACTCTTTTGTGAAACTGTTGATTCTAGAAAGTTATATGGGTTTGCTCGCATCACCCAGAGTTGACCTTAGTTGGTATTGTCAAGACAGGTCTCGAGCTTTCCTGAATGGGAGCCCAGATCAAGCATAGAAAGAAGAGAGTTATGGTGTGGAAATAAATGAAGTATTGTTGTTCTTACTCCCCATTCTCCCCTCAATTAGTTTCTTTTGCTGCTGTAACAAGTTACCACAAACAGTGCTTAAAACAACATAAATTGGTTATCTTACAGTTTGTGGGTCAGAAGTCTAATACAGGTCTCCCTGGGCTAACATTGCGCTCAGGGGACAGGACAAGAGCAGGGTGGAACATGGCTATAAGCATTGAGCATGATGTCAGGGAGGAACAGCAGCGTGGTAGCAGAGAGAAGCATCCCTGGTTCCTGATGGTTGGCAGGGCTATTACTGCTCTGTCCCTTCTGGGTCTAAATTGAGTGCCTGCTGGGCCAGCCTTCATCTAGGGGAAAAAAGGGAAACAGAGGCAGGAAGCTAGGCTGAATCTGGCATGGAACTCAATTTCCTTCTCAGTGTGTGATGGACCTGTCTCCCCAAAGAAGAGTTTTCTTTTCTTCTTTTTTTTGAACCAGGGTCTCACTCTGTTGCCTAGGTTGCAGTGCAGCGGCATGATCACTGCTACCACAACCTTGATCTGCTGGGCTCAGGCAGTCCTTCCTCCTCAACCCCTCAAGTAGCTAAGACTACATGCACATGATACCATGCCCAGCTAATTTTTTATTTATTGTAGAGACGAGGTTCACCATGTTGTCCAGGCTGGTCTTGAATGCCTGGTCTCAGGCAGTCCTCTCAATTTGGCCTCCCAAAGTACTGGAATTACAGACATGAGTCACTGTGCCCCGCCTCAAAGAAGATATTTCGATATTTCATTCACCACCCCCCACCAACCCACCAAGAATGAATAATGGGAGTAATTACGGATGCTCTAGAAAAAGCTTGAAGAGATACTCTTTTTCTGAGCCAGGAGGATTGTGAAGATGTTTTGTAAGACCACAGTAGATTGTGTCCGATTAAAATATTTCTTCTTTATTTTATACTGTCATTCTTACTTGCTTTCTGTTTCTTGATGAGAGAAAGGAATTTTGTGGCTAAAATGACTCCTCTACAAACAAGCTTGCTCTTTCCATCTCCACAGACCAGCCCAACAGAAGGGGAAAGATTCTGACACCGTCTCTGCACCATACACATTGAATGGAGGTCTGGCAAATAGCCTGTTCATTCCCACAGTGTCCACTGTCAATAAGGTTAATTCAACCCTCAAGGAAAATGGTTTTACTTGACGCATCTAATCTAATACATGGATCAAAATAATTACAACATTCACAAACCTCTGCGATTTTCTGGAGGGGACCTAAGGTGACTTTTCTAGACAGGTGGTCAGACCTTGACTTCACGATTAACAGCACTTAGTTGAAGGGATAAAATCATCCCCTTGGAACAGAAGCCTTATTTCCATTCCGTTCAAGTCATCCATCTATTTTTTCCCCCAACATTTTCTTTCCGTATCTTCCTTCATAAATATTTCACTCTTCTTTTGTTAGCACTTCTTGGTCTCTTGAGTCAAGAAATATTTACTGAGTATGATTGCCTGCCAAGCATAAGTAGTATGTGCTGGAGATATAATACCTGTAAGTACTAGGCCATGCTAGTACTTCCAGGGCCTAAGGAAGTATTTCCTAGAGGTTTGAGTAAGCACCATGCCATGAGATAAGAAATAAAAGCCTCTTCTGTCACACATAGTTGATATTCATGCCTTGTCTTCAATCAGACTTAGACCTCTTGTTGTAATTCATGCCTTTTTCCTGTGTCATGAGATTCTGGTTTCAAAGATACAAGAGCAGTTGTGGGTAGTGTCACTTATATGAAGAAAACAGAATCCCCAAAAGGTTAATGGGTTTATGAAGAAGAAAGATCTAGAACCAGGATCCCTTGTCTTGGTGTACTTTCCACTCCCGGAGCAGGGCTTCCCTACCGGGCTGGAGCTAACGCGGGCCATGGCTCACTCGTGGGCATATTCCTTTGCAAGTCACCACTTTTGGAAGGCCGTGCGTGATCTTGCCATTCTCCATGGACTCCTTCCTAGAGACCAGTCCATCTGGGTGGTCCTGATCTGATGCCATGCATGGCGCCTGGATCCAGGGCGGGCCCTCGATGAGGACTGGCCAGATGACTTTCAAAGGAGATAGGAATGACAACATTTGGGACAAGGAGAGTTTTGCTGAGAGTCATTTGTGTTGTCACCCTCAGGACTGGATGAAAGCCTTTTTTTTTTGGTCAAGGTCTCATTCTGTTGTCCAGGTTGGAGTGCAGTGATGTGATCACAGCTCACTGCAGCCTCTACCTCTAGGACTCAGACAAACCTTCTGTCTTAACCTCCTGAGCAGTTTGGGGCTACAGGTGTGCACCACCGTGCCTGGTTAATTTTTTAATTTTTAGTAGTGATGAGGTCTTGCTATGTTGCTCAGGGTAGTCTCAAATTTCTGGGCTCAAACCCGCCTCCCTCCTCCCTCCTTGACTTTCCAAAGTATTGGGATTACAGGCATGAGCTGCCGAGCCTGGCACAAAGCCTTTTAAAAGCCACAAACACTGAGAAGTTTATGTGGCTTCTCCATCACCACATGTAATTTATATACTAAAATAGACTGTAAAACACAAAGGTTTTTCCAATTGTAAAATTCTGAAGACATACATTGAAGTTGAACTTTTTTTTTCATTTTTCATGCCCTTTCCTTCCTGCTATCCCAGACCATGGTGTGGGCTGCCACTCAAAGGCAGTTGGGATAGACAGACCTAGCCAGACTGCGAGCCCCATCCTCCAGACCCATCCTGTGACCCTCCTTGGCACAAGTCCTCCCCTAGAGGGAGAAAGGCTGTTGTCATCTTCAGCTTCATCTTGAGAGCTGCTGCTACCACCCCACTTTGTTCCTGGGAAGATGGCATTGGGGTTGCTGATCGGATAGATCCCTGTGCGCCCTGCACTCCAAATAGTGCCCTTCAGACTTTTAGGGGCTGACCTACACAAAGCAAAACATTACTGAGATCCAGGACACACGCACACACACAGAGAAGGGAAAATTTCACAAAACAACACTTACTCTAACTCCATGCAGTGCACTCTAAGCTATCCTGTTCTGTTGTTTCATTTTAGAATATTTACTTCAAGAATGCATCTTGACCCACTGACTTGCTTTCATGACCCACAACCTGAAACCTGAAAAACACTACTCCGTACCCCAGCACCCTAAGTCTCTCACTGCCTCTGCAGGTGTCAGGTTGTTCCACGCTCTTGTCTTGCCTTTGCTGTGTCCTCTACCCAGAACTCCGTCTGCCCATCTTGAGCCTTCAACCTGTGAAATGCAGACAACCCGTCTTTCCAGGTCTTGCTCAAATGCACATGCTTCAGGAAACCTTCCTGACACCCCTGGTAATCACCCTGCAGTGATCCCGCTGGTCCCACTTTCTGTCTGTGACCCCAGCTCTTACCAGCAAGTGCTGGGTTCACTGTGTCTTTCTTGTGCCCTGGCCTGTGCACCCACTGAGCCCAGGGACCTGTCTTATCGATCTTTATCTTCCATGCATCTGGTACTAGTGTGTGGCTCACAGTAGGCACTAAATCAATGTTTCTGGAACTGCATTAAAAACAACATCGCCCTTGAGTGGGGGAACCAGCCAAAACTTGCCTTTCAACCCAGGCACATCCATTTCAAGGTTTCCATGCGTGCTATGTTTGCATTAGCTGCGTTCATTATTTATTTATCAGATGCTGAGGTCTTTCTACAAGAAGCATTGGAATAGCTCTTATGATTAGCCCAGTGTCTAGATGTAGTGCACAGAGGTAAATATAAACTTTGTTGTTTCAAATGATGGATGTCTAAAAACTTTTTTTGAAATGTAGAAATACATAAAAATAAGTGCTTTTAAAAATAATGCTTTTTTCTTGTTTAGTGTTGACTGTAGTCAATTTCTTGGTAGAACTTTTAGAATTTCTAGAGTTTTACTTGGTATATGGAGGAATCATTTTTGTTTACTTCTGATTACATAAGAGTGGAACTGGTAACAATTCTGTCATTTTACAGAGGAGGAAACTGAGACTCACAAGGCTAGATGATTTACACGAGGTCACACAGCTGCAGTAGTGAGATGAACATCTACTGATTGCTAGTCTGGGACTTTCTCCATCTCATCAACCCTTCTTTTTCTTTTTCTTTTAAGAGACAGTATCTTGCTCTGTCACCCACGCTGGAGTGCAGTGGTGTGACCATAACTCACTGTAACCTCGACCTTCTGGTCTCAAGCCATCCTCCCACCTTAGCCTCCCAAGTTGCTGGGACTACAGGCACTTGCCACCATGCCCAGCTAATTAAAAAATTTTGTTTTGTAGAGACAGAATCTCAAAATGTTGCCCAGGCTGGTCTTGAACTCCTGGGTTCAAGGATTCTCCTGTCATGGTCTCCCCAAATGCTAGGATCACCACACCTGGCTCATTATCCCTTCTTAATGTGATGAAAGTGACAGAGGGAGTGTAATATTCTCCATTATTCTGTCAACAAATCTTGTCTTCAGTGTGAAACTTTTGGACAGTTTCTTGTTTTAAGCCTACATTTCTTGGGAAGAATGATGAACATCCAACATTTCAGCCTTCATTTGAAGATGTTAATATCCTCAGACTGGAGATGTATTTACCATTGCTTTCTGAGCTGGACTTGTTGCATTACACAATAAAAAACTTATGCTAATTTTCACCTGAATTCATAGATTTGGCTTTATTTTACAGCACCTGCTGTCATTAAAGATCTTAGTCCATGAAAGGAAATGTGAATAGAATTTCTAACAAGCACTTGGGTGGGAAAGGAGGGGTTTTAAAGAAAATTTGTTTCATCTCTTTCAGCAAATATCATTTGCACATGTCACAAGCTGTCACAAAAGTCAGCAGCCTACTAGGTTATGAACCAAAGGCATATATTTTGTCGGGTCAGGTTGGGATGAAACAGTCACTGATGTTTATTTTTATTTTTTTCTTTCCATTTTTTAACCCTTACCCAACCACACACCTGGAAAAGGAGCAGGCTGCCAGGGAGCTTCTCTCTTTCTTGCCCCAGGGACTCAGGTCTCCTGAAATCTAGCACCATCTTTCCCTGCTATTGTTCTCTTCCTTGAGGATTAAAAAAGGGTTGGGGGCTGGCTGGCCTGAGGACTCTGTCTTCATTTGTCACATTGTTTCTGTGGGAAAACACATTCCCAGCTTCAAACTACCAACCTACAAATTAACTTTGGGGCCACCCATTCACTAAAAAAGAAAGCTCATTTCTGTGGAGCTGATTAGCTAAGCACAGCTCATTAGCTTAGCTTAGTTTAGCAAGTATGATCTCATTAGCTAATGTGATACCATAACATAGACAATCTCACTCACCAGTGTTGGGAAGAATGCGAGGCAGCCAGGAAGGGCCGACCGCTGGGACTTCGGGAGGCCTCGTGGAGCTCTGCTACCCCCGCACCAGCATGTGCCTGGACAAGTTCCAGGCATGGTGGGCACTCAAAAGGAGGACATTTCTCCGTGGGGCTGGCCTGCAAAAGCCAGGTGCAGGCTAAGGGTTATTGTCTGCCTGTCTGCACACTACCACCCTGATAGTAGGTACTGTTACTAGTTCCATTTTACAGATGAGAAAACAGATTAAGTCACATGCCATTAGAACTTGTTGTACATACAAAAAATAGTATGTATCTAAATGAGGCTGTTTGTGTGTAGGCACAGCAGCTCACACCTGTAATTGCAGCACTTTGGAAGGCCAAGGTGGAAAAATTACTTGAGCCCAGGTTGGAGACTAGCCTGGGCAACATAGTGAGACCTCATCTCTACAAAAGAAAAAAAAAAGTCACAAAATGGCTGTTTAAAAAAAAAAAAGTTCTGCTCAGCTAGTTGGTAGGATCATTATGAAATATTCTTTGCTTTGTTACCACCTTTTGTTAAGGGCTGACAGGAGCCTTAGTGGATACTTGTGAGTTGCTTTGCTGAAAGAGTCTCTCCATTACCCATAAAAGTGCCCATTTTAGGGGGAGGGAATAGATTTGACAGTTTGCTAGCCATGACTCAAGGAGAGAATTACTGGGAGCAAGTAGCACTGTGCTTGGCTCAAACACACTAAATGGAAGTTGGGTTCTTTAATTTGGTTAGATAACTTTTTTTTTTGGAGAAAGCAGGATTTATTGAGAAGACAGAAAAGCTTCCACAGTAGGAAGGGATCTGAAGGGGTTGCCCAGATAACTTGTTTTTAAATAATTTGTTTGTTTGTTTGTTTTGGCCAGGCGCAGTGGCTCATGCCTCCAATCCCAGCAGTTTGGGAGGCTGAAGTGAAAGGATTGCTTGAGCCCATAGGTTCAAGACCAGCCCGGGCAACTTGGGAAGACCTCATTTCTACAATAAATCAAGAAAAATTAGCAGGCATGGAGGCGCATGCCTGTAGTTCTAGCTACTTGGAAGGCTGAGGTGGAAGGATCACCTGAGCCCAGCAGATGGAGGCTGCCGTGGTCATGAGCATGCCACTGCCCTCCAGCCTGAGCGAGATAGCGTGAGACTCCTACTGAGTCAGGGTCTCACTCTGTTGCCCAAATTGGAGTACAGTGGCACGGATTAAAGGTCACCGCAGCCTTGACCTGCTGGGCTCAGGCAATCCTCTTCCTTTAGCCACCTGAGTAGCTGGGACTATGGGTGAATGCCACCACCTCTGCTAACTTTCTGATTTTTTTGTAGAAATGAGGTCTTGCTAAGTTGCCTAGGGTAGTCTGGAGCTCCTGGACTCAAGCGATCCTCCCGCCTTGACCTCCCAAAGTGTTGGGATTTTAATCGAGAGCCACTAAGCCTGTCCCTAAGTAAATATTTAATTTTAGATTGACAGCCAAATGCTGAAAATAGTATTCCATAACTTTTTAGTTTGCTTATTTATATTTCAACTTTTTCCTCATATACTCTTTAGCCATCAGTATATTTTCTCATGAAGAGTTCAGAGGGAATGAATGGATTCCTTCTGCACCACTGACAGTTTAGGAAGAAATACAAGTGCGAAGATGAGAAGCAGTGGGTGAGGAAGCCTCAGAGACTGAGCGCTCACTCCGAGGCTACCCGACTGAGGCTGTCCACGTGGAGCATTCAGCCCTAGGGCGAAGAGAAACGCAGTGAAAGCCTCTGTTTTATTTCTTTTCTTCCTGCTCATTAAACATATATATAACCTAAATAGCTCAGGAATGTTTTAGGTCAGGGTCTAAATCCAGAAATGTGAAGTAAGGAGAGATCCCATCTGGAAACTTTTTTGCCCCACCAGATTCAGTGCAAACCTTCCCCAGGTAAACTTAAAAAAAAAAATCAGGAGGATGTTATTTTCTTTTAAAGCGTGGAAATTCTGGTCAGAAAATCTCTCTCCAATGATTGATATTAATTTCAAGGGTGAAAAATCTGTTGTGTTGTTAATAATAACCTCAGTGCTTATTTGCATAAGTAACTGAATTTGGAGCGATGATTTACTCAAGCATAAATGATTCCTTATTATAGCTGCCTAACAGTGCTTGTCACTTTACAAGCGAGAATGTAGTTAGGGCTTAGATCGAGTGACCAGCCTTATGTGACAACGCAAAGTGTAACAGGTTCACTATCAGGGGAGGGAGGGCCAGTTAGAGGCCCAGACTTCACCGCATGCAACCTACTTACATAGCTAATCCTCACTTGTACCCCACAACTCTAGAATAAATAAATAAATTTAAAAAGAAAGAATCACCAGCCCTGAAAATAAAGTGCTTCTCTCATAAGCAGACCCTGAACATTTACCATAATACTAGAAGAAAGGGATTGGCAGTAGTGGGATACTTTCAGGGTGGGGATGGAGGGGGACACAGCATCAGTAAGGGCACCTGATCTCAAATCAGGCAAAATGGGGACCAAAGGGAGGCCCAAACTTTACCTGTATGATGACCCCTTGTATACCTATTCCTGAATTGTACACCACATCTTTAAAATAAAAATAAATAAAATTTAAAAAAGTAAATGCTATACAAGCAAAGACATTTTGCAATAACAATTTTGAAATAATTCAGTGTTGTGGAGGGTGAGTGCATTCACTTGAAGATCAGGTCTTGGAAAGGCTATAAATGGAGAATTCTGGGTGGTTATTCCTCAACCCCCACTCCCACTCCAACCTCTCCGATTTTTCCACCTAGTTTCTCTTTTCTAAATAGGGTGATGCCACCCTTGACAATAATTTGTTTGAGTTAAGCCTTGGCCTTTTGAGGGCATGCTTGTAAAAATATTAATTCCCAGTGGGAGGGCACTACATTAAGTTTGTATCAGACTGGCTTCAGAGTGTGAATTCTTTTATCTCTTTCTCATCAGGTCCGAGGCGCTAAACAGGAAGCTGCAGTTTGGAAGGAGAGGCGTGGTTTAGAGATTGGGATCAGGAGGAAGGGAAGCTAGAGGCACACAGGAAGAAGAAAGAAGGTTGAAAGGATTGGAAAGTCCAAGTGACTCCTGTATCTGTTCGACCTTTGCCTTAAGTAGGGTTACCACTATCGCATTGACTCGAGGTTGCTGACAGATCAGGAAACTGACTTGTGCCTTTGGTTGAATATGATTTCAGGAAACTTTAGCTCAAAGACTTGGATGGAATTTGGCTTGCTGAGAAAATGAAAGGAATATTCCTAGCCTCAGAAGAAATATCTGTCCAAGCTAGGGGTTCCCCAGTACAGTTCTGTTTATTCATTTTTTGAGTCTGAGTCTCACTCTGTTGCCCAGGCTGGAGTGCAGTGGCATGCTCATGGCTCACCGCAGTCTTGCCCTCCTGGGCTCAGGCAATCCTTCTGCCTCAGCCTCCTGCTTAGCTAGGACTGCAGGCATGAGCCATCATGCCAGGCTAATTTTTTTTTTTAGAGATGAGGTCTCGCTATGGTGCCTAGGCTGGTCTCCAACCCCTGGGCTCCTGCAATCATCTCACCTCTACCTCCCAAAGTGCTGGGATTATCGATATGAGCCACTGTGGCCCAGACCCCAGCAAAGTTCTGACTGTTCCATTACTAAACTATATGGCACCTTTGTGTAAATTGGAGGAAGGCATTCCTTCAAACTGGCTTATTTCCAGCTGTCAGAAAATTATAAGATAATATTTTTCTTAAAACAAGACATTTCCCTCTACTGAAAAAAAATTCAAAATAAAGATACAACTCTGTGATGTCTACAATGTAAATGGTGCCCCTAAATTGTAATGCCCTTGTTCAGTGCAAAAACTCTGCAACTGGACATGTAGCCCTGCTTCCTTTTTCTCTGGTCCTCCCCTCTCCATTTCTTCAGCAATGCTCAGTCCCCACCAAGCTAATTACCAGACACTAGAAGAGCCTGTCTTTGCCTATGGATCACAGAGGGGGTCAGGGAGGAGGGAGAGAGAGTCCTGCTTGTCAGACACCCAGGTATCGGGCATTAAGGTATGCACTGACTTTTCACTTTAGCAGGGTCATGCTCAGCCTTGGATTAGAAGTTACCTGGACATATTATGGTATTTCCATCAATGGAATGGCTGCCTAATTTGGGATAGGAATTTTTATGCATATATCACTAGTCCTTACCAAATGACCCTATAGTGCAGGCAGTTATGGGGCTCAGAGAGGGTGGGTGACCAGCCCACAGCCACCCAGCTAGTAAACAGCAGAACTAGGACGTGGACTTGGGCCGCTGGGCTGCAGAGCTGCTGTCATGCTGTCATGGTGGATCCATGCCAACTCCCTGTAGCCAGCCACAGCTCAGGGAATGGGTGGCACCTTGCTTTCCCCTGTTCTGTGTGGCTGATGTATATAAGCAGCAGCACAGAGTGGTCTCTGAATAGGGAAACTCTGAGTTCTAGGGTTCATCAGGGATAAAGGTTCCGGCTGGTTTAAGTTCTTTCTAGGTTTTGCTGACCTGAACTCCTTTTCTTAAGCCAAAATTTACTGGATGCAAAAAAACTTCCCAGAAGTCCCTAGAACAGCAGTCCCCAACCTTTTTGGCATCAGGGACTGGTTTTGTGGAAGACAGTTTTTCCACAGATCCAAGTGAAGGTGGGGAGGGTGGGATGTGTAGTCAGACCTCACTGCTAATGTTAATCTATATTTGTGGCTGCTCCCCAGCACTAGCATCACCGCCTCAGCTCCACCTCAGATCCTCAGGCATTAGATTCTCATAAGGAATGCACAACCTAGATCTCTCCCACACACAGTTCACAATAGGGTTCATGCTCCTATGAGAATCTAATGCCAGCTACCTTGAGTGCGGTGGGTGTGGTCAAGACTGATCTGACAGAAGGCGGAGCTCAGGCAGTAATGCGAGCGATGGGGAGAGGCTGTAAATACAGATGAAGCTTTGCTCAGTGGCCTGCTGCTCACCTCCCGCTGTATGAACCGTTTCTTAATCGGCCAGATGGGTCTGTGGCCTGGGGGCTGGGAATCTCTGCCCTAGAAGGAAAGCGCTACCACGCCCGGCTATTTTTTGATTTATTGTAGAGATGAGGTCTCGCCAAGTTGCCCAGGTGGGTCTCGAACCCACGGGCTCAGGCAATCCACTCACCTCAGCCTCCCAAGCGCAGTATTACAGGCTGAGCCACTGAGCCTGGCTTAAAACGAATTCCCAATAGTCTTCTCATTATCCAATAAAATTCCTCAAATAATTTTTTTAGACTGCCCAGTGAAGTCATGTCTCATCTGAGAAGACATAGTAGTTGT
The DNA here is from genome assembly GCF_000164805.1 of Carlito syrichta. NCBI lineage: Eukaryota > Metazoa > Chordata > Mammalia > Primates > Tarsiidae > Carlito > Carlito syrichta. The sequence continues at coordinate 454,851 of NW_007212325.1, forward strand.
CTCAGCTCTAAAGTAAAAGGCTGGAGTGGAGAAAGGTGGACTTTGAAAATTGCTGTTGGTGCTTTTAGGCTTGTGATTATAATGAAATTAGCCAGGCATGGTGGCTCATGTGTGTCATCTTTGAGAGGCTGAAGCAGGAGGATGACTTGAACCCGGGGGTTTGAGACCAGCCTAGGCAACAAAGCGAGACTCTGCCTCTAAAAAATAAAAATTTTAAAAAATAGTTAGGTGTGGTGATGTGTGACCATAGTCCCAGCTACTCAGGAGACTGAGGTGGGAGGATCACTTGAGCCCAGGAGTTTGAGGCTATGGTGAGCTATGACTATACTACTGCACTCCAGCTTGGGTGGCAGGGCAAGACCTTGTCTCTTAAAAAAAAAAAATTAAACATTAAAAAAATATGTAGTGAAACTGGTGCACCTTCATCTTGGAAGGGCAGAGCTGGGCGCTTTTATGTTCATTTAATTGTAGTCTGATGGGACAGACACCTCTTGTTTGCCTGTCCCCATGTTCCATACGTATTCCAGGTTGATTCGGATGGCATGTGAACTTAGAACTACATAAACTTTGCTTGGTCACCTGGCTAAGTCAACTCACCATTTACTTTTCAGAAATCAAATAATCAGGAGGCAGGCTTTTAAAATGTGAGTCCTCTGTGCTCTTCTGAGTACTGCTATGTTGCTAGGAAATAGGAAACTCTGCCCTCAAGAAATGAAAAAGACCCAATATAGACGCAGGCTCAAGAAGGAGTTGGGTATATTAATGATGATGAATCTTGAAGAAGTTGTCTTGTGGGTAGGAGGTGCTGTGTTTGCTATATCTCTGTTTCAAAGATCAGTTTTAGCTAGGATCAGGCTTTGCTATAAATAATAGACCCCCATAACAGTAACTTAAGATAAAAGCCTATTTTTCTCTTACATAAAATGTTGGAGGTAGGTAGTTCAGGCTCGCCTTGCGGCTTTGTCCAGTAGATCTTCAGAAACTCAAGCTCCTCTCTGCACATCATTTCCTTATTCCCTAGGATGTGACTCTTGTTTTTGTGGCCCAAGATGGCAGCCAGAGTTCCAACTATTGCATCTGAGTATCAGGCACCAGGATGGAAAAGAGAAGGAAAGAGGGGCAAGAGAAACCTCCAGATGTTCCTTGACAGTTACCACACGGAGTCCTCATTTGCATCTCATTTGCTAGGTCTTAGTCTCCGAACCCCCACTAGCTGCAAGGACTGTTGGGGGATGAGTCTTTTGTCCTGTGTTTCTGTGTGTCCTGCTAAATCTATCAGCTTGGAACAAGAGGCAAACAGGTGTTGAGGAACACCTAGCACTTTCTGCTTCTGTGTTCCAGGGGGAAGTGGGTGTGCTGAATCCATATGGGGGAGAGCTGAAATCTACGGTTGGGTTGCATGGGGCACCAGGTGGGTGCTCCGTGGCATTCGCGCGACCACTCATCAGGCATTCTGGTTGGATTCTGCTTTCCAGAGGCCAAATCAGCAACCGATCACCCACAGCTCCTGCAGGTAGCATCATTTTCCTCTGGCCCTTCTTAGGGGAACAGTGTGTTCACAGAGTGACCTCTTTTCTCTTCAGGTGAGGTGCTAGATGTGGACCTGACCACCCCCTTACGTGCTGGGTAGCTATGTTACTCGATCAATATTTATTGAGCCCCAGTTCTAAGTCAAGCACTCAGGCAGAGTAAGGGACAAAATGCACCGTGCTAAACCTCTGCCCCCATGGAGATAACATTTAGTGGGGAGGTTACCTTGATTGGATACAAGGAGGAATGAATGAGTGAATTGCATGCCACCGTGTCAATTCTTCCTTCATTTTTCTTCACCTTCATTGCCATCCCACCAAAGGGCTTCTGTGTGGGTTCCCATTTCCTCTAAAGGCATGAAGAGAGGTTGGTCTTCTGCCTCCCTGGCAGCTGTTCTAAGAGGTGTTCAAGTGCCTGTTGATGGTGGAGAGATGCCACAGCTGGCTTGTCAGTGCTTCCCAAACTGTCCTTTCCTGTTGTCTTTTGTCTGTGACCAGGAGCCTTCCCCTACCTAGTAGCATTTGTTTTTCATGGATCCTCTGTGTCCCAAAGGTCAGCCAAACTGCAGTCAAAGCATGCATTGTACTTATTTCATAATCACCTTCCACTGCAAGTGGAGAAAATAAATAGGGTGGAGTGTGTTACATCATGCAGGTGCTATTGGGGCATGGGGAAGACTTGTACCATTGGCTGGGTGTGTTGCAGTGTTGAAAAAATGATTTTGAATGAAGAAGTAAGAATTGATGTGCAGACCTTTGAGCCAGAAATCATTTTGAAAGAAACACAACAACCCATCACCCACTTAATTGTCAGGTACCAGAGAAAGATCAAGCTATGAGGTGAAAGCTGCTGCAGTTTTGCAAGGAAGTCTTCACATCGGACTAGCCCAGTGTCCCTGAAAGCCCTGTAGGATGTGGCAGGTGAAGGAGGTGACAGATGTCATGTTACCTGCCATTAGCGAGATATTTTATTCCGTCTCTGGCACCACAGACATCCATTAGCTGGAGGACATGGTCCAGGCTCATAGACTAGTTGATAAGAATTTCCCAGGAAGCTTTTAAAAATGCATCTTCTGGTCAGGTGCGGTTGCTCATGCCTGTAATCCCAGCACTTTGGGAGGGAGAGGTGAGAGGATTGCCTGAGCTCATGGGTTTGAGACCAGCTTACAATAAATCAAAAAATTAGTCAGGTGTGCTGGCGCACACTTGTGGTTCCAGCTACTTGGAAGGCTGAGGGGGAAGGATTGTCAGAGCCCAGCAAGTCATCGCTGGGGTGGCCATGAGCGTGCCACTACACTCCAGCCTGGGTGATGGAGTGAGACTCAAAAAAAAAAAGTTTTTTAATGAGTGAAAAAAAAGTCAGAAAAAGAGTCAATCTGAAAGTTTGCATGTTGTGTGATACCATTTATATAACATTCTCAAAATGACATTATGGAGGTGGAGAACGGACTTGTGGTTCCAGAGGAGGGAGGGGTAGGGGAAGACTAGAAGGGACAGTACGTAGGGGTCCCTTGTGTGGACAGAACACTTCTGCATCTTGAATCATCTGCATGTTGTGATATAATGTCATAAAATTATACTCAAAGATATATCAAATAAATGCATGCATGCAAAAAATGGTGTCATCTGAGCAGAGTCTGATCTCTAGTTCCTTGTCCTGTGTCAGCCAGCTTCCTTTAGTTATGTAAGATGTCACTACTGGGGGACGTTGAGTGATAGGTATTTTCTTACATGGAAAATAAGATCTGTAGTTTGGGTTCGGTGGCTCATGTATGTAATCCCAGCAATTTGGGAAGCTGAGGCTGAAGGATTGCTGGAGCCTAGGAGTTCAAGACCCGCATAGGCAATAGACCTAGACCTTGTCTCTACAAAAAAAAAAAAAAGAGAGAAAAAAAATTAGCTGAGTATGGTGTTATGCGCCTGTAGTTTCAGCTACTTGGGAGGCTGAGGCAGAAGAAATGCCTGAGCCCAGGAGGTCCAGGCTGCAGTGAACTGTGATTGTGCTACTGCATTCCAGCCTGGGTGACTCAGTGAGGTTCTGGGGAAAAAAAATTTCCATGCAAAGAAGGTTAAAGTTAAGAAAAACAAGAAAAAAGGAATAGAGAAATTAAAAGGTTGAGTACTCTGCACTATTTTTGCAATGTGTTGTGAGTCTATAATTATTTCAAAATAAAAAACTAAAAAGAGCTTTCCAGGTGCCTTTGAGGTACAGCCACTGGTTTAGACCACACAGTCTTCAGACGTGTCTGCAGTTGGTGCCTATGAGTGAGCGAGTGTGACACAAGGGAAGGTGGTGGGAAGATTGGCCTTGGATCTGAAGTCTGTTGAGGAGTTTATCCTAGCTGGGAGTAGAATACAGTTTACAGTGGGAATTATGTTAGCGGAGTAGTCATGACCTTCAAGATTCAGGTGGAGATGATGACACAATGCCAATACTGTGGTGACCTGGAGAATGAAGAGCCCCGAGATCAACCTGAGAAGGGACAAGAGTCCAACGAGGTCCACACCCAGGTTAGACAACCAGAGCAAAGCTGCGTGTCCAACCGTAGACACAAAGTTCTGGAAATAAGTTTGAAGGACAGCACCAGTTAGCATAAAGTGTTGGAACCTTATCTACTATTTCAGGTAATTTTTAAGTGATGAAATAAGAAATTTTCCTTCCTGAGGCAAATTGCCTAAGGCGGTGAGTGAAGTCTCACCAGTGAGTCTTGGTATAAGGTCTATAAGAAAGAGAAAAGGTGACAGAATTTGTATGTTTCAGCCCAGAGGTTACAGATGAAAAAGCTTTTCAAGTCTAGGAGTGCCAGTGGGGTTAGCTGTTTGGAATTGTCACCGTGGTGAAAGGTTGGCTCAATGACGGAATGACAGATTCATGAGAGACTTCAGGAATAGGTCCTGGAAATGAGGGAGATAGCGAATGCAGGGGGCAGTGGGATCCTTTTCTGTAGAAGTGTTTAAAATGCCAAGAACAAGGCTGGGTGTAGTGGCTTACGCCTGTAATTTTAGCACATTGGGAAGTCAAGGCCACAGGATTGCTTGAGCCCAAGAGTTCAAGATCAGCCTGGCAACATAGCGGGACCTTGTCTCTACAAAAAATTTAAAAATTAGCCAGGTGTGGTGGCACACGCCTGTAGTTCCAGCTACTTGGAAGGCTGAGGTGGAAGGACCCCAGGAGGTGGTGGCTGCAGTGAGCCATAATCATGCCACTGCATTCCAGCCCCCCTGGGTGACAGAGTGAGACCAAGAACAGTGTCTAGCATTGAGTAGACACGCGTTTAGCATCTGCAAGGGTACCAGAGTGTTTCTCCTGGTTTTCTCTGTCTGTTAGGTCAAGGCTTCATTTTCAAAGCTTCTGGGGACAACTCCCTAAAACACAGAGGTTTTGCTGATGAGATGCCACCAAAGCCTTATATGTCAAGTGATAACTGATGAGCAACTGTTTTTGTCTCGCTGTGTGGCATCTTAGGGGTGGATTCAGTTTCTCTGACTCTTTTACCAGGCCTCTCTGGTGAGATGTTACTGCCTCAGACAATTTGTCTCAGGAAGGGGAATTTCTTATCTCATCATTTGAAAATTGCCTGACATGGCAGATAAGGTTCTTGCAGATTTCAGAATGATTTTTTTTCTTTTTAAGGTATCTCTGTTTTAAAGCTTTTTCTTTCTTTTTTTTTTTTTTAAAGTCAGAAGGCAGCCAAAAAATTTTTCACATTCAGAGATTTTGTGGGAAGGATGCGTGGGAGCTGGGAAGCTTTCTACGCTGCATTTTCGAAAATGTCTTTTTTTCGTCTAAAGCCTGTCTCCATGGAGCCTCAAAACTCTTGTCTACCCACAAGTTATTCTTTTCTTTCCCCAGAAAATGTGTGCCCGTCCCTGGGCTCCATCAGTGTGGTTTCTCCTAGACACTCATGATGAGTTGCACGTTTTCTGTCTGTTGAGTGCCGCTGTGCTCCTTCCTCCCCCAGAAAAGGTCAGGAAGTACTGGCATTGTGGACGACACCATGAAGGTCACCCCGCACATGTCCTGGACTTATTTACTATAAAAGTTAGTGCATCACTCATGGGCTGCGTGACAGAAGCATGGGGCTACACTGTGACTCGCTGCCAGTGGCTTGGGACCTTGTCCTAACTCAGTGAAGGGTTTGTCGGTGTTTTGTGGCACTCAGTAAAGGGCATAACATCAACAAGAGATTCTGGGTGTTATATTCCAACTTCCTTTGGGATGACATATTAATTGGTTCACTCATTCATTCCACACATAGGCATTCGGAATTCCTGGACTGGGCCTTGGAAATGAACTGGCAACTGAAACAGACAAGGACCTTGTAGTCCTGGGGCCTAGAGTTTGAGGGCTGTGTTAGTCCGAGTCCTCAAGGAAGCAGATGCAAAGGGATTAAATGTGAGAGGAGTTTATTATGGACTCGGGGGCCCTCGGTCCAGTATCCTCCGTAGAATAGGAGGTCTGGGAAGTGCAACTTCAGCTGACCTCATAGTGGCAATGGGCAAAGACATTAACCCCAAGTTACATGACAAATGCAGAACTACAGTCATGGTGATCTCTGTGACAGCAGAGGTTACAGAGGTAGGAGGGTGGAGCTGTCTCACCTAGCCTTGGAGCTTCCCCTGGGAGCTGAGGTTTAAAGAAGAAGGCGTTAACTAGGCGAAGTTGGGGAGATGGGGGTGGTGTCCAGGCAGAGCATCCCTCCTGGCCCTTTGGAGGGACTGAAGAAGATGGACCATGCAAGTCTTTTAGATGAGTAATAGGAAGCCATTACATGGGGGACTAGAACACTAGCAGAAGTGGGCCTTAAAGTGTAACTCTGGTTTTGTGTGGGAAAATGATCGCAGAGGGCAGGGGTGGAGGAGAGCATCAGGCAAGAGGGTGTTGAGGAAGTCCAGGTGGGCTGCGGACTAGGAGTGGCCGCGTTGATGGAGAGAAGGGGATAGATGGTTGACATCCTGGAGAGGGCGTAGTTGACAGGCTTAGATTGGATATGGGGAGGAGGTGGAAGAGTCATCAAGGATGACTCCCAGGTTCTTGGTTTGAAGCACTGAGAGAGAAAGAGGGAAAGGGAGACGGAGGAGGAGGTGAAAGGGGAGAGGAAGAAAAGGGTTGACTTGTTGAGTCTGAGGTGCCTTGATCTTGTTATCTGTATATTATAAGTAGTGATGGCATCTAAGGAAACTCTAATGTGAGGGAGAGGTCGTCTGGGATCTGCTGGCTGAGAGGAACGAGGAGGATGAGGAGAGGCTGCCATCATGTGCACCAAGGGAAGAGCTCTTTCAGAAGAGGTGGAGAGGTCGGCGAGTTCAAATGCCACAGCTAAGATGACTGCCAGATGTGGTGACACACAGGTTATGGGTGACCTTCCCAAGAGCTGTTTTGGTGAAATGATGGTGGGGACATTGGGTTGGAGTGGGGTGAAGAATTAGTGGGAGGCAGGAAGCAACAAACTCTACGAGTCTGACCATGAAGAGGAGAACAGAGACAGCTCAGCGGCTGGAAAGGGGTCTGAGGCTGGGAGACTTTTTGTTTATTTTTTTAACAGTAGGGACTTAAATTAATGTACAAGGACTTAAATTAATGTACAAGGATTCTAAGAGAAAGAGTTGATTTGTTTGGCAGTACGGACTCCTGAGAGGCAGGAGGGTCCAGATCCCCATCCCAGGTTGAGGCCTTGGCTGTGGCCTTGGGAAGAGGGATGCTTCTCCATGTAATCTGAGGATAGAGGCTTGGAGAGAGGCAGGAAGCCAAGGATGTGTTTGATGGTGGTCAGGAGCTGACTTTAAAGTTCTGGTAGTGTTCCTCATCTATTCTCTGTGACACAGGATATTGACCTTGGTTTTTTGCCTCAAGGACAATGACATTTCATACTTAGTGCGACAGACTCTCTGCACATGAGCAAATTATCCTCTGCTTTTTAGGGACTTCCGAAAATAGTGTTTCTTGAAGCATTTGGTGATGACATCTAATGGGATATCAAACCCTAGAGTTAGATCTTTACCTGATCACCAAATGCTCAGAGAGTTTCCCAAGGAAGGGGATGGCAAGAAAAAGATGGCAAAAAGCAACACAGTCAGCAATTTCAGGTGATTGTCCAGAGCAGAGAGCGGAGACATGAAGCAGATGGCATCCATTTCCTCCCAGGGACTCTTCTTCCCGCCAACCAGGTTTTGGGGAACAGAGCCTGCAGATGGGGGTCACTGTTGGGTTTTAAATGAGCCTGGGGCCAAGGCTGAATTTCTGATTGCGAATGAATTCCCTGCAGCCAGGTGCCTTCACGGGCCTCCGGTAGGACTTTCTTGATGAAAACGGAGCCAGGTCCTGGCTTGATTGCATGAGGAAAAGTCACCAACTGGGATAGAAACTCCCAGCTCCCTTGGTCAGCCCGTTGCTTTCCAAGAATGTTATTTTTTCTTGTGTTTTCCTGGCACATTAATATCACAGATCTTGGAGCTGTGCGTCTCACCCTTCTTTCCATAGTAAGAGGAAAGATCTAGAGGGTAGTAGATGAGTTGGGATGAGGATAGATCTAGAGGGTAGTAGATGAGTTGGGATGGCAGCCTCCATGCAGGAACATTTAGTGTTTGGTGTGTCTCTCTAAGAATAAAATCTAAGGCACCTTTAGTCACTGGGCCATTCTAAACCATAGTAGGCTTGTGGAGAAAGTGCTAGCTTCTTAGTCTGACTCTGCCACTGCCCAGCGGTGTTCCCAGGGGGCCAGCTCCCTTTGCCTTTCTAGGTTTTACTTTCTTATCTCTAAAAAATGCTGAATGGCCTCTAAGCCTTCCTCCAGCCCCAGTGATCTGAGTAACTATGAAACTAGGCTGGTTGGGCACAGTGGCTCAAGCCACTGTAATCCCAACCCTTTGGGAGGTCATAGTGGTAGGGCTGCTTGAAACCAGGAGTTTGAGACTAACCTGGGCAACATAGCAAGACCACATCTCTACCATAAATCAAAAAATTAGCTGGACGTAGTGGTGTGCACCTGTAGTCCCAGCTGTTTGCGAAGATGAAGTGGAAGGATTGCCTGAGCCTAGAAGGTCGAGGCTGCCATGAGCCGTGATTGTCATGATCATGCCACTACGCTCCAGCCTGGGCTACAGAGTGAGACCCTGACTCAAAATGCAAACAACAACAACAACAAAAACCCAGATTGACTGGTATCCTGGATGATGAAAACCATGATGTCCTACTTCCCCTCCCGCCTCTAAAATAAAGCCAGAAGGGAATGCATCCATTCATTCTGTGCTGGGAGGGACTCCTGAGGAAGCATTGGGGCTGCAGTTTGAGCTACTGGGAGGACATGTATGATTGTGGGGTGTTGACCATCTTGGTGGGCTGTGACTGCACCAGACAGAGACTTCCATCCAGGCTGAAAGACCCATAGACTGTGCATGTGCAGGCCACTCTAGAAGCCCACCCATAAACCCAGGGAGCCCTATTTAGGGCCTTCACACTGTAAGACTATGCAACGTCTATATCATGCCATTAGTGGTTTTATCCCCCCCTCAATTCAAGTGACAGCTTTATGAAACCCTTTATCAACTTCTTTCCATTTTTAATGTACTAGTTGGGTAGACTGAATTCTGTACCCTCTAGTACAGGTTTTTAGCTTTATTTATTTTATTTTATTTTTTTACAAATCACTTCACTGTTTGATTAAATTCTGAATGCCTTTCATTCTTCCTGCTTGTCCCAACTACAGCTTTTCTAGATATTTTAATAACATTTGCTTGGATCTCTGTATCTTTCATACCTTTGTTTGGCCCTGTGGCTATAACCCTGAAGTCACCTTTATGAGGATTCAAGGACTTATTGTCCTTTTTCATGGACCAGACTTTATGAGAGGATGATGGGAGAATGCTGGCAGAGAAGGTAGGGGCTGGCCTGGTCTCATTTTCTGTCAAGAGAACTATATTGATAATATTTTTTGATCTTCTAGCTTTTCAATCAATTTATCATGAATAATCAAATGAGTTACTTTTTTTTTAAGTTTCTCTCATGTTCTGGGCTGTGCTAAACTCTAAATAGCTGTTAAGTAATATTGTAACTAATATTGTCATAACAATTTATTGATACTGTCTTTATTGCCAGTTTTTAAAAATGTTTTGCAAGGGATAGAAAAGTATTTTTTGAAAATTACCACTCTCAGAGGAATTGCTAGAGACAGGAAGGACAGGGGAGTGTTATTTCAAGAATGAACTGAGCCTTCTAAATTCTTATTGAATAAAGAGTGGAAATTTCATAATAATAGGGCTTTTATAGAACAAGTGGGATGTGCTTCATGAGAGCAGAACTCATCACAAAAGAATGTATCAGTGGCTCAAGCCTGTAATCCCAGCACTTTGGAAGACCAAGGTAGGAGGATTGCTTGAGCCTAGGAGTTCGAGACCAACCTGGAAAACATAACAAGACCTCATCTTTACAAGAAACTAAAAACTTAATCAAGAATGGCAGCACACGCCTATAGTCTCAGCTACTTGGGAGACTGAGGTAGAAGGACCTCTGAGCCCAGGAAGTTTAGACTTCGGTGAGCTGTGATCATGCCACACAGCACTCCAGCCTGGGTGACAAAGTGAGATCTCAATTTAAAAAAAGAAAAAAAGAAAAAAACTTACTAGAAATGAAATGATGTCCATCTTTTTTTCTATCCTGAATGCTCTGAAGGGTGGATTACAAGTTGGTAGCGAAATAACTCCAAGGGAGGAATGATTTTCTAACTTGAAAAAACAGCAAAAACAACCTATTCACTTACTTAGCAGTTCTGATGAAGTGCCAGGTAGGGAGCCTGTTCTGGTCCTCAGGGAGCCTGCAGTCTGCAAGACGTGAAATCTCAGGCCTTGTCAAGCCAATGACCTTGTGGCTAAAAAAAAAAAGTACATTTTGCTCTTTCTTTTCACTCTTCCCAATTTCTCTTCCCCTCTTTAACATTCAAAACTGTTTGCTTTCTTTGGATCACCCAAAGAGTCTTTTGAGGAGCCAGGTCAGCACTTTGTACAGGGAACCAGGATGAAAGCTGGTTCACACTTGTGTGAATGTGTGTGGTCACACTTGAGGTACAAATACAGCTCTGCCTGCTTCTGCTCAGTTATGGGAATAACTCATCCAGAAGGACCCAAGTGGCATTTTGGGGACTTCTCCTTCTATTTTCTTTTTTTTGAGTTGGAGTCTCACTCTGTCACCTAGATTGGAGTGCAGTGGCACGCTGCCAGCCACCACAGCCTCGACCCGCTGGGCTCTGGCGAGCCTTCTGCCTCAGCCTTCCACATAGCCGGGATTACAGGCGTGCACTACCACGCCTGGCTAATTTTTGATTTATTGTAGAGATGAGGTCTACCAAGTTGCCCAGGCGGGTCACAAACCCGCGGGCTCAGGCAATCCACTCACCTCGGCCTCCCAAAGTGCTGGGTTTACAGGCTGAGCAACCAAGCCCGGTCTCTATTTTCTTTTATACACACACACACACACACACACACACACACACACACACACACACACACACACACACACGTATATAATTGTGTTTTAATTGGAGTCTTACTCTGTCGTCCAGGCTGGAGTGCAGTGGCATGATCACAGCCACCGCAGCCTAAACCTTCTGGGCTCAGGCAATCCTTCCACATCAGCCTTTTCAAGTAGCTGTAACTACAGGCATGCACGACCAGGCCTGGCTAATTTTTTTTTTTTTTTTACTTACATAGAGATGAGATCTTGCCATGTTGCCCAGGCTGGTCTCAAACTCCTGAACTTAGGCAGTCTCTCACGTTGACCTCCCAAAGTGCTGGGATTACAGGCTTGAGACTGGCCTATTTTTAAAGATCCTGTGTTACATACCTCTACTGACAGGGTAGTCAGACAGGTGGCGAAGTGAGAAAGAGGAAGGACTTGGAAGGAGCTATTTCTCTATCAATGAGCTCTCTTCAAGGCCTGTGCATGGTTCTTGGGCAAATATTAGAGAAGCGGGTTTCCTCTGCCAGGATTGGCTATAAAGCCAATAAACAAACAAACAAAAACTGTTGGGAGCCCCATGCATAGCTGACTCGTGGCCCCATGAAAGCTTCCAGAGAGCTGGGTTTTCTCAGTGGCTGCCTTTCCCTGCCTCTCTGTCCAGTTCTCCAAAGTGCACAGGAGCTTTGGATAGAAAATACTAGGTGTATATTTGCGATGCACATGTAAGAGAAAATGTGTTGTGCAGAACTTGGACCCTTTAGCATCGGTAGGCAGTGAGTCATTTACTGTCTCTGATTATATTTCATTTGCTTAAGGAGTCTTTAGACTTCTGAGCCATGTGTTTGCATGATGGTACTGCTTACCCAAATAAGATAGTTGGGGCCAACTCTATTAGAAATTAGAACTATTCTGAGTAATTTACATATCAGACATACATTATTATTATCATTATCACCTTTATTACCACCACCACCCCCTGCTACTGGAACCGACTGTAAATAACATAGGCTAACCTCCATTGGGCATGGAGGACACTCAGGCTCAGGGTCTCAACAAAGCGCCTCCCAAAACACTTGGGCTCATGAGGGGTAGAACTGGGATCCCCTTGCAGAGCCTGTGCTGGGTTTGGGGGACACCACGGGGAAGTAAACAGGTCCCTGTTCCCCTGGAGCAGGGCAGGCATGCGGTAGGAGAGGAGGAGGGAGATGAAGATGATGAACAGTTGTGCTACTGGAGAGAACTAACATGGGGTGGGGTCAGGGTCAGGAGAGATGTTCCCAGGAGGAGGCCACACCCAGGGGAATGCATGGAGTAAAATTCTACTCCATGTGGGGATCCCCAAGTCAAAGAGAGATAAGAGGAATCCCAAGAATCTGATGGGAAGTCTCATTCTGAGAAGCTCCCTAAAAAGTGGGGACCACAGCTTCCCCTGCAAGCATGGCATCTCTAGAATGTTTTTGGCACACTGGGATAGTTATTGTTTAAAAAAGAAAAAGAACTACACTGGAGCATAATTCAGAATTGGTGTCTGACCTGAGTGAATGAACTCGTAAGTGCTACCTATTCAAGCTGGGCTTTAAAAGTTAATCTGGGGCTGGGCTCCGTGGCTCAACCTGTAATCCCAGCACTTTTGAGGCCAAGGCGAGTGGATTGCCTGAGCCCATGGGTTTGAGATCAGCCTAGGCAACTTGGAGAGACCTTGTGTCTACAATAAATAAATAATTAGCCAGGTGTGGTAGCGCGCACCTGTAGTTCCGGGTACTTGGAAGGCTGAGGCAGAAGGATTGCTGGAGCCCAGCAGGTTGACGCTGGGGTGACCATGAGCATGCCACTGCACTCCAGCCTGGGTGACAGAATGAGAACCCAACTAAAAAAAAAAGTTAATCTGGAATAGCAAGAAGAACCTGGCTCTTCTTAGAGCCATTCTTCAAGTAGCACTGGCAACTCTAGCTCCCTGGGGAATCATGGTGGCGTGGCTCATCGAAAGACACTGTTTGGCTTTGGATAGTATCTTTTAAATTGCATTTTACTTAAGCTTTATTGAAATTAGTTTGCAGTACCCTAATCCATATGGACTGGAGGTTGCTAGAAAGCTTGTAGAGGAAAGGGAGAAAGAGGCTTTTAAAGCTGACATTTTTTTCCTGTGGCTAGCCTTAGAAAGCATAGGGAGTACAATCTGATTTGAATTCATTTCTAGGCAGTAATTTTTTATATGTATATTTGCCATTTGGATTCCTATGACTTGTTGTAATTTGGTCCTTGGATCATTTTGAAAGTATTTTTCATCTTCATTTCAGAAATTATAAAAGTAGTACATGCTATGGTAAAAAACAAAAAACAAAAAAACGGTCAAACAGTACAGAGGTCATTCAGTGAAAACTAGTGCACCTCTGTTTGCCACTCTCCCCAGCTGTAATCTTTGTTAGCAATTTTGTGGTGCCCTTTCAGAATTGTGTATGTGTGTGCCCACCTGCTTGTGTATAAAAGCGCTTGTGTATACTTATGTATTTTACACAAATGAAATCACACCACACATACTGCTCTGAAGCCTGTTTTTTGTCAATCACATATTCTGTATATTTTTCTATCTCAGCACATGTAGACCCCCTCTCTCTTTTTAGGGGCTGCATAGCATTTTGTAGTATGGATGGGCTATAATTTACTTAGCTAGGATGGACTTCTGAGTTTCTAGTTTTTATTTTATTTACCTATTTTTTGAGTCAGAGTCTCACTCTGTTGCTCATGGTTGGAGTGCAGTGGCACGCTCATGGCCACCCAACCTCGATCTGCTGGGCTCCGACGGTCCTTCCACCTCAGCCTTCCATGTAGCCGGAACTACAGGCACAGTCACCGTGCCTGGCTAATTTTTGATTAATTGTAGAGGCGAGGTCTCACCAAGTTGCCCAGGCTGGTCTGGAATCCCTGGGCTCAGCCAGTCCTCTCGCCTCCACCTCCCAAAGTGCTGGGTTTACAGGTGTGAGCCACTGCACCCAGCCCTCTAGTTTTTAGCTATGATTAACTAGCTATGATTAACTAGCTATGATTAACATTCTTGAACATAGTTTGGCACATAGGTATGCCTTTGTCTGTAGGATTGCATCAGATGGCTTTCAGCTGCAAGTTACAGAAAATGATGACTTGCATTGACATCTATAATACACAGATTCGTTATCTCCATAAAAAGGAAACCCAAGGTCAGGCAGGCTCCATTGATTGGTCTGCTCAGTGATGTCTCTGGTCTCAGGCACTTTCCTTCTCTGCATTCTTTCTCTGCCCAGTCCCAGGATGCCTGTACTGATTCCAGGCTACATATCCATGCCTGACAACATCTAGGAAAAGATGAGGCCATTGCTTCCAGCATGTCCTTCCTAGAAACGAGGAAGCCCTAGCCTGTCCCATGACCTATCCTCAAACCCATCGCAGGCCGGGGGTGGAATGTGTGTTGAAGGGTCAATTTTTATACTTGCTACAAGCAAAAAGTCCCACAGGTGGAATTGCTGGGTCAGCAATTTTAAAGCTAAATTTAAAATTTTGTAGAATATTCCCAAATTGACTTATGAGGATGTGGCATCAACTTACTCCTATATGTGTGAATGAGTGCTAAGCAGTTGTTCAAGAAGTGATTTATAGCCAGACACAGTGGCTCATGCCTGTAATTCCAGCACTTTGGGAGGCCGAAGCTGGAGGATTGCTTGAGCCCAGGAGTTTGAGACCAACCTAGGCAACATAGCAAGACCTCGTCTCTGTTTTAAAAAAAAATAACTGGGTATGTTGGCATGCCTGTAGTCCCAGCTGTTCGGGAGACTGAGGTAGAAGGTTGAGGCTGAGGTGAACTGTGATTCTGCCACTGCACTCCAGCCTGAATGAGAGAGTGAGACTCTGACTAAAAAAAAAAAGTGGTTTATAAAATATAGAGCTGAGTGCGTGGCACTTTGCTTTTTGAGAATTATGAAACATGACATGTTTTTATTTAACTGTTCATTTTCATTTTCAGATGAGTGTCCTTTAACTAGAAAGAATGTCCAAAGCAGTGGGGAAGGATGAGAGGTTTAAAAAATGTAGGTCTGGAAACAGGGGCAAACAAGCTCGTTCCTATTTTGAGAGTAGAAAGAGGCCTCTAAATTATTAAATTGCTTCATGACTTTGTGCCTTTTTACTACACAACAAAATGCAGATAACTGTATTTTGCTCTCCTCACCCCATCCTCCATCTCCCAGCAAATGCACAGCTTAGCATTCCAGAAGTAGTTTACTGAGTGAATGTGCTGCCAAACTTCTTCAAATATATGTCTCCAAGTAATTCACCAGGTGTATGTTTCCTCGTGAATCAGTGCCCCACATGTAGAGTCCTAGGCAAGGCTGTTTAGAGAGAGTTTCTGAACTGAGTAGAGCATGCTGGGGAAACTTTAGTGATTCAGTGTTTTTTATACTGGACTAGTGAGGAATTCCACCAGACTCTTGAGCTATAAGATGCCATGACATCATATATAGTGTAGTCCTTGTGATCAACGTCAAGTCACTTATGGCTTGTAGGCTGTTTGTGGACCAGAGGCTTGGCATAGGGTTTCTCTGTTGAAGGGACTGTGGGATCCCCATGTGGGCAAAAATAAGGAGCTTTAATTTTCTGACTTCTTCCTCCTAGGTTGTCCCTCCAGGCTTTGGCTGTGATGATGGTGTGGTGCATTTGTTAAAACTGATCAGCCAAGATTGATTCGTTATTATTAGCTAAAGTCTTTAGTTTGCAGTAGGGTTCATGCTTTGTGTTGTACGTTCAATGGATTTTTGTCATGCATTATGTCATGTACCCACCATTAGAGTGTCATACAGAATAGTTTCCCTGCCCTGTAAATACCCTATGCCTCCTCTCTGCCCTCTATCCCAAATCTGACACCCACTGATCTTTTTGCTGTCTCTGTAGTTTTGTCTTTGCCAGACTGTCATATAGCTGGAATCGTGCAATCTGTAGCCTTTTCAGATTGGCTTCTTTCACTTAACCATGTACATTCAAGGTTCCTTCATGTCTTTTTGTGGCTTGATAGCTCCACTCTTTGTATTACTAGATAATATTCTACTGTATGGATATATCATCATTTAAAAAAATTCATCACCTGTTGAGGAACATCTTGGTTGCTTCCAATTTTTGGCAACTATGAATAAAGTTTCCATAAACATTCATGGGAAGGTTTTTGTGTGGACATAAGTTTTCAGCCCATAAGTTTTCAAGGAATGGGATTGCTGGATATGGTAAGACTGTGTTTAGCTTTGTAAGAAACTACCAGATTGACTTCCAAAGTGACTGTACCATTTTTCATTTCTACCAGCAATGAATGAGAGTCATAGTTGCTCCACATCCTTGTCAGCATTTGATGTTGTCAGTGCTTTGGATTTTAGCCATTCTAATAAATGTGTAGTCATATCTTATTGTTGTTGTAATTTGCAATTCCCTAATGACATAAGATATGGAGCATCTTTTCACATGCTGATTTGCCATGTCCACAAGTCATTTTAAGGTCTCCAGCAGAGCAAGAAAAGTCCCACCATAGGAAAGCAAACTAGAGACATTGATGAGAGGAGAGAAGTTATAGTCATTCAAGCAATGGGCTGGCCATCGGAGGCTGTGGTTTATTACCAGCCTACCTGAGTGGTCTCAGTCAGCTTTGAACACATCTCAGTAATTACTTCTTTTCCTTCACTCTATGAAGTAATGTGCTCTCTCCAAGAGTTGGTCAGAGCTTGGTCACCTTTCAGCCTGTTGGGAGTGAATGACCCAAAAAGGAGAGCAACATGGAAGATGAAGTGGGAGCCACTGCTTGAATGTATAGACATGATGTTAGGTCTCTGTGGTTGGCCCTGTTGGTTGCCTGCCCACCAATCCTTGCCTTCTTGTCCCTTGGGAATAGAGCCCTATGCAGCAGGCCTCAGGACCAGCTGGCCTGACTCTCAGCTCAGGATGGGGTCTAACATCTCAGATGATCCCACCTCATTGGTGAAGCTGGCAGGAGTTGGATTTTCTGAAGTTTTGCAACAGAATGCATCCTAACCAATACTGTCACTTAGTAAAACACATCACTTAATTTTCTTCTGTACCAAATCCTCAATGTCATTAGAAAGGACATTGTTGGTAAATGTGGGTGCTATTATTATTCCTGCACCCAGAATTGAAATTATGTAGAGTTTCTACCAAGAACTCGGAGTCTAAAAGTTTTCTATAAACCAGCATACAAGGATACTGCCACCTGAGTGAACTGTGAATTATTTGAATGCCATGTGCTTTGAGAGCCTTAATGGAAAAATGTTAAAAGAACAACAGACTGGGCACAATGGCTCATGCCTGTAATCCCTGCACTTTGGGAAGCCAAGCTGGGAGGAGCGCTTGAGCCCAGGAGTTGGAGACCAGCCTGGGCAACATAGTGAGACCTGGGCAAAAAAATTAGCTGGGCATGGTGTTAAGTGCCTGTAGTCCCTGCTATTCTGGAGGCTGAGGTGGGAGGATCATTTGAACCTGGAAGTTTGAGGCTATGGTAAGCTGTGATTGTGCCCCTGCATTCTAGCCTGGGTGAGAGAGTGAGCTCAAAAAAAAAAAAAAAAAAAAAAAATAGAAGAACAAGAAGAAAAGCAAAAAGAATTGCTACTACTGTTTGGATTGTGTGGTTCACATAATTACCTCATCTGAAAATTCATCCATTCCGCATCCATTCTGAACCCTTTCTAGGTTTTAGGAGACTCATGACCACTCTCAGGGGCTGGTAACTTAGCTCCAGTTAGCAGGTGAGAGAACTTATGAGCGTGGGGAATGACTTGAACCCACGCGCTGGGTCTCAGATCAGAGCCCTTTCCAGTAGGCCCCACTGTGCCTTTCCCCAGCCCTTTTCAGAGTTTCCAGGCTCCTGGAGGCTCTTCTCTGGATACTGTTAGTTTAGCTTTATTAATTAAGGAATCCCAGCAGCACAGGAAGGTAGGTGGACGTCAGAAAACACACTGTGTTAAGATAAATGTGGCCCTAAGGGTTGCTGTCAGAAAACTGTGCAAACTTTGTTGTTTTTCCTCGGCTGGATATTTCCCATACTCGTCCAAGGAATATTCCAGGTTTTTTGAAATTCCACCTTCGTATCTGGATTCTGAACCCCCATCCCACCCATGCCAGATTTAAAGAAATAGAAGGGACTCGCCTGCTATGTTGGCGCTAAACATAGCAGCCTCTTTACCCAGGTCAGCACTTAGCTTTGATCACGTGGTAAGAGGACAGTCAGTGGAAGTTACTGGAACAGAATCCAGGCTGGCTGAAAGCTTCTTGTGAGGCATTATTATGTGGGCATGCTATCCACTCTGTTTTCGTGGAATGATTTTTAAAGATGTCTTGTGTTTTGAAGGCTTCGTCCCACCATTATCAAGATGGGCAGAGTAAGCCTTGGTCCTGACAACGAGGAAGAGAGAAAGATAGTAGGGTCATGGCATGCATATGGCATTTATTTCATAGACCTGTCTGGTGCTTTTTTGTGTTTTTATTTTTTTGTATTTTAAAGTTTTGTACCTTTTAATTCTGTATTTTGTACACTTCTTTGCAAAACAGAGTAGTTCTTTTCACAGTATAACTACCCCGATGGCCTTTTTTATGTGGGGGCACAGGTTTAGGTTGTTATAGGAAAAACAGCTTTATTTACTAATTGTGTGTATTTTACTTACTTTACTTCCCCTCTTTTAAAAAGCAGTTAATTTTACTTTCTTATGCATTCTACTGTTCAGTTGATAAAGAAAATGTTTTCTAAGGCCAAACAAACTAGCCTGAGATTGTGTGCCTGTTAGGAGACACCTACTTTCCTTCAAGGCAGCTGGTACTTGAGTGGGAAAATTTATTGTTGTTGACATTCCTGAGCTTAATATGATCCCCAAAGTGGCATTAACCTTGAGTTCTACTGACTTTTCATATTACTGTTAGGCCTAAATTTTCCTGCCTCAAAAATGGGTTGAATGAAGCCCCACTGGGCAGGTGTAGTTACCACTGAAGGAGCTAACACAGACATACTAACATTTTATTTAAATGCAGTTAAATGCAGGCAGCCTTTTGAAATTTATTTTCCCTTTCTTTGGAATTTGCGATTATTTATATGGGAGGGGCTGGGAAAACCTAGACTTTTTTTTTAAGTGCACATAAAGTTCAATAAACATTTATAGGGAAGTATATGAATTATTATTTTTCTAACACCTCAAGCTTAGCCTATGAAATGGAAAGTAATAAGCTGGATTATATTTTTTTAATTCCATAAATAAAGCTTCTCCTTTTATTTAATCCAAATTGGTGAGGCTTCCCTAAGTACTATGGGATTTTCTAGGCCTGACTTTTTAAGCAGATATAACATTTGGGTTAGGATGGGGGTATACTGACCTCCAGAACTTATTCACTGTCCAAGGGACTTTAAAACATTTACTCGTTATATCTGAGGTTCTTTGACATATGACGAACCTCTGTTTGACATAAGGCAAAACCTCCATTTTGTAAATAAGAAGAATACGTCCCAATCTACAGGTTAGTCCTTGAGAAACGTGGCTTTTAACTGGCTGAGTCTGTTTGAACTCTTGGTCCTCCTCGTGCCATCTGTGATGTGTAGGCTGGCACCAGGTAGGAGCTCATTAGAAGAGCAGATACCAGGCTCAGCCCCAGACCTTCACTCTGAATCTGCGCTTCACAAGACCCTCCAGGCGACTTGTGTGAACCTTGAAGTTTCAGAGCTGGGTTCAGACACCTCGTCAGCGCTTTGTGTAGCCTCTACAGAGAGCCCAGCCTGGCAGGCCCTTGAGGTGAGCTGGGTGGCAACTTATCTCAGCCAGAGCATGTCTGACTCCACCTGAGTCTTAACAGGCCGGTGCTTTGCATAACAATCTGTTTGTATCCAAACCAGAGACACTCCTTTTTCATATCAAACAACACATTCACTGAAATTATTTCTGTCGCTGTTTGGGGAGGCAACCACTGTGTGATATATTTAAACTCACTTTGTTCTGTTTGAAAATGTGTTGAAAAGAATTCTGAACAGGAGGGAAAAAAAAAAGGCAAGCCTTAAAGGGATATTACTCCTGATAAAATGACTGACAGGCCAGGGGCGGGGAGAAATTGTGTCGTGCCTGAAAGCCTTATTTATTTATTAAAGAAAAGTACGGACATTATGGAGCTGTCCAGCTATAGATGAAGTAAATGCTGAATCTGATGAGGTCAATCCCAAACACAGGCACTGCCCTATTTTTTTCCAGCACAATTTTGAATCAAAAGGAAAAAAAAAAAAGCACAGATAGGGAAAGAACAAGAGGCTTTCTGAGGCTGAAGCCATCCTGTTCACCAGAGCTTCAAGCAGAACACCTAGTTAGCAGAGTCAGAAAGCAAAAAAAGCTTCCCTTGCCTGTGAATAAACAACTAGTGAGAAAGCCTTTCTGGAGGACCTTGTTAAATCTGTCTTGGGGCCCAGAAACCCTGCCATGGACAGTGATTGTAGCCACAGGGGGATCCATTTGCGGGAGACTTGATTAATTATTAAACTGAAACCAGGAGTCCTCAGTTGACTGCTGTTTTTCACGTCCCACATCCAGTCAATCAGCACGCCTGGGAATTTCTCTGTGGGAATGCCTCCCGGCTACACCCTTCACTGCAGCCCCACCCTGATCCCAAGTCCCAGGCCCCAAACCACTGGTGTGTTCCTGACCAGGTCTTCTTGCTCACTCCCTGCCCTGCCCACGCTTCCTGACCAGAGGGAGCTTCTCCCATAAACTGTAAGATCAGATAGTTCTGACTTTCAAATTCCCATTGTTATTTTTATTGGGATTGCATTACGTTTGTAGACTAATTTAGGAAGCATTGACATTGTCGTGTTGTTGAGTCTTCCTGTCGGGGAAATAGACTTCAAGTCTTCCATTGTATTCTTCAGGTTTATTTCAATTCTCTTTGTAAAAATCTCGTACAATTCTTATGTTTATTCTTAATCTCATTCTCTTGTTTCTATTATAAACGGAGACTTTTTTTTCTAAATGCTCTTCTAACTGGTGGTTGTTGATGTACAAGCAAGTTATTGATTTCTTCATATTAATTTATCCCTGCTATCTTACTGAATTATATGGCTTGAATAGTTTCTTAGTGGATTCTTTTGGGGATTTTAGCGATACAAACATATCATATGCAAAGAGTAATTTTACCTCTTTTTTTCTCATTTTTATTTTTTAATTTAATTTAATTTAATTTAATTTTTTGAGTCTGTGTCTCATTCTGTTGCCCAGGCTGGAGTGCATCATCATGGCTACCACAGCCTCAAACTGCTGGACTCAGGTGATTCTTCTGTTTTAGCCTTCCAAGTAGCTGGATGTGTGCCACCATGCCCGGCTAATCTTTTGATTTATTGTAGAGGCAAGGTATTGCCAAGTTGCCCAGGCTGATCTCGAACCCCTGGGCTCAGGCAATCTTTTCCTCCTAAAGTACTGGGATTACAGGCATGAGCCATGTGTTTGACCTTTCTCTCTCTCTCTTTTTTTTTTTTGAGTTGGAGTCTCACTCTGTCACCCAGACTGGAGTGCAGTGGCCGCTCCCAGTCACTGTAGCCTTGACATGCTGGACTCTGGCGATCCTTCCGCCTCAGCCTTCCAAGTGGCTGGAACTACAGGCGTGCGCTACCACGCCCGGCTAATTTTTTTTTTTTTTTTAAATTTTATTGTAGAGATGAGGTCTCGTCAATTTGCCCAGGCGGGTCTCGAACCCGCAGGCTCAGGCAATCCACTCACCTCAGCCTCCCAATGCGCTGAGATTATAGGCTGAGCCACCGAGCATGACTCCTTTTTCTCATTTTTAAATCTCGGATTTCTTTCTCGTATCCAAGGGTGTTGATTAGATCTCAAAGAACAACGATAGTGGACATTTTGTCTTGCTCCCCAGTAGTGGAAATGCTTCTCATGTTTCTTTTCCAGATGCTGAGTTTTGGGTTGAGATGTCTATATTTTATTGTGCTAGGAAAGTATCCATCGTTACTTCATTAACTAAGCATCTTAAAGGAGGGATCTTCTGATCCTGTCTCCCTGATACTTCCCAGTGATCTGAAGAAGAAAAAATTCACACCTGCATTCCCAGGTTGTGGGCCATCTATCTCTGGTCCTTCCTTACCAGCTTATCTGGCCAGACATTCCCTTTGACTGCCTGGGCTCTGACCACACCTTTGGACTTATAGCTTCTAGAGCATGCCATGCCCCTTTCAACCTGAGATCCCTTGGATGCCTATTTCTTCTGCCTGTAGTGCTCACAGCTCTGCCCCCTCCCCCACCTCCACCTTCTCTGCATGGCCACCTTTTACCATCTTGTGGCGGTCATGTCAATAGGCACTTCCTCATGGATGTCTCCTTTCTGGGTCCCCGAACCAGACTGGATCTCCAAGTCCCTTGCCTTCTTCCTAAAAAGGCAAACAGGGTCAGAGTTTGAGGAGACTTGGACAGTGAATCCAAGGTGGCCAGACCAGGAGTGAGAGGTCTGAAAGAGGTCGCTGTGCTGGTGCATGTTCAGATGGTGAGCAGCTGCACCATATGGTGGTTCTGGGGCTGGGCTGGGACAGCTGACACAAGGGATGTTATGGAGTTAAGAACTGCCGACTGGATGCGGGATGGGGTGGAGTGGGACAGCCAGATGACCTGAAGACTTTTCTTGGATGATTGGATAGCATTGTTCACCCAAGTTGGGGATCCAAAAGAGAACAGGCTTGGGGGAAAGCAGTGAATGTGGTTTGGGACACTCACTCAGCAATCATTTATGAAAGGCTGGTGGTATGCCAGGCACCACACTAGGGTCTCAGGACCCAGAACAACCCGCAGAGCCACACGGCCCCCACTTCATGGAGTTGACTGGTTGAGTTTGAGGAGCCCTGAGGGGACAAGAGTACCAGGTTGCAGGATAGATGTAAGTCTGGCTCTCAGAAGAGAGGGTGGACCCGGCATAGTGGGGCTTGCATGTAATCTCAGTGCTTTGGGAGGCTGAGGTGGGAGGATTGCTTGAGGCCAGGAGCTTGAGGCTGCAGTGAGCTCTGAACAGAGCAAGACTGTCTCTAAAAAAAATTTTTTTTTTAATAAGGAAGAGAGGGTGGCCTGACTCTCTAGGTGGGGGCTCCTCAGCTGTGGATTTGAGAATCTAGGAGAGTGCAGAAGAGCGAGCAAAAAGTTAATTCTGGTGAGAGGGTAAAACAAAGAGGCTGGGAACCTGGAAACCATGTCAGGAGGGATGCTAGAGAGGAAGGAAGCCGGTGTCAGATCCCATAGAGGGGCACGGGAGAGAAGGCGGAAATGGTTTTGCATTTGGCCATTCAGAGGTGTTCACCTCTGCAAGAGTGTCTCCCGTGGAAACGGAGACCTTGCTGCAGTAGGTTGAAGCAAGATGGCTGGGGCCGAGGGGCAAGGACGTGGCTGCACCAACTGCAGACTAGTCTTTCTCTAAGACAGTAGGGGAAGGAGGATTCAGGACGTATCTGGAGAAGGAGGTGGGGAGGAGTCAGTCTAGGGGCAAAGGAGGAAAAAAGTGAGACCTCAGGATGGCTGGAGAGGAGGGCCTGAGGGAGGAAGAGGGAAGCAGGAAGGTGCAGAGCAGAGGGGGCATCGGACTAGACCAGGAGGGACACCCTAGCCCAAGAGGAGAGGAAGGAAGGAGGAAAGGGGAAGGGGCACTGAGGCAATGCTCACCTCACACTCATGGTGGTTAATTTTGACCCTGAATAATACACCAAGTGAGCTGAGAGGTGAGGGGACTTCGCAGTTTGGATGTATCACTCGGAGAACTAGGAAGAGGAAGTGTCTGCAGAGACGGTGGGATTCAGAGGCCCCTAAGATTGGAGACCATTCGAGGTTTAGGGTCTTGAATCCTCCTTTTTTTACAGCTCAACTCCAGCCCAGGAGTTTGGGTTTGGTGTGGAGGTGGGGTGGTTGGCTGGATTCAATAAGAGCTGGAATGTAACAGAAAATGTGGGACCAGGAGGCTGGAAAGTCAATGGCAATGGCAACAGAAAAACGCAAGTGACAAGCCATGGGGTCCAGGCTGCCAGAGCAATGTGAGAACAGAGGGGCCCACAGGCATGGGAAGCATGGGTATTGAGATTCCAGAACTGATTTGGTTTTTCTTCCAGAGATGGCAGATGTGCCCGGGCAGAAATACATTATGCGACTGACCCATGTTGCATTAGAATGTGACGATCTTTTCTATTCTTTTCTTTTCTTTTCTTTTTGAATCAGAGTCTCACTTTGTCACCCAGGCTGGACTACAGTGGCATGATCACGGCTCACTGTAGCCTCAACCTCCTGGGCTCAGGTAATCCTTCTACCTAAGCCTCCCGTAGCTGGGTCTACAAGTACATGCCACCATGCCTAGCTAATTTTTTATTATTATTATTTTCTTTTTTATAGAGATAAAGCCTCATTATGTTGCCCAAGTCGGTCTTGAACTCCTGGGCTCAAGCAAACCTCCCTCCTCACCCTTCCAGTTCTGGAATTACAGGCGTGAGCCACTTGCGCCCAGTGGCCTCAAGTTCCTTTTCACGATGTGTGGGACTAAGGATGGTGAAATGGTGGGACTCTCATCTTCATCTATTCTCAGTAGTAGTCATAGAGGGTGAATCTAATACAACACTCCTGGAGGGAGAATTGTGATGAGAGGAACACTGAATTTCTTGGGGGTTATTCTACCATCGATATGTGTTATTTGCAGCATCCTATTCAACCTCAGTATTTTCTGCCAGAAAAACTGTAGGGAGGATGGAGAGCGCTTGGCCGAGGCAATGTGCTCAAGTGACCCAGACCCTCAGATGGTCATTTTGGTGCTTGTATTAGCAGCACTAACACAGCAAGAAGAGAAAGGACTGCAAACACCACAGAGACCCTGTCCACTCCCACCCCTCCCTGTGGCCCCCCCC
>NW_007212325.1:479762-497587 GCF_000164805.1 Carlito syrichta
CCGCCTCTGGCCTTGCCTCCTCTGCTGTAGGAATCTTCTAGGGAAAGTGGACTGGATTTCCCAAGTAGGGTAGTATTTTTCTAAACCAGTGATCTGGGAACTGGTAGCATTCTAAAATTAGCCGGTGAAAAGATAAGCTTTAATATATGTCATTAGATGGAATGACAAGCAATTGAGAGTGAAAACTCCCGTTTAAAAAAAAATCTCTGTGCAAATAAGGCCCTCTTACATAAAAGGGCACTGTGACTTTTTCAGCTGCTTTTTATAGCAGTGGCCTCTGAGGCTGGTGGCCTGTTGTGCCCTGCGGGGGAGCACCCGGGAGAGGCGTCTTTCTGCTTAGCATGTCTCGCGGGGACCCAGGCCAGATCATTTGCACAGTCACTAGTCACTGTCCCAGTACAGGGTGGGTGATGAATGCAGTCGATGACAGCGTGCTGTTAGTCACTTGCTGTGCTGGCTGCTTCTCCTTATGTAAAGTTGAATCTCCTTGGTGTGCTCTGAGCAGTCAAGGGTCTCAGCTCCCAGTGCCTGTTCATCGGGTGCTATTCTTCAAGGCTCCCAGCCCTCTGCTGTGATTTCACTCGAGTGACATTTATAACTACGTACCTGGTTGACAGGAAAAGTGAGTCATGGTTTTCTGCATTCGGCATCTTCATTCCTTTCCTTCAGGGGATGATTAGCTCGTGTGTGTGTGTGTGTGTGTGTGTGTGTGTGTGTGTGTGTGTGTGTGTGTGTGTGTTTGTGGATGGGCGATTGTTATCACAAATGACTTGGACCTGCAAGTCTGAGTCAGCCCTCCCTGTGTGGATGGTGGTGGGGTGGTGGAAGGGAGGCCAGGCTGGGATTCACTCATGCTCTGAATACATGTTGAAGGGACAGGCTCCGTGGGTCTGTGTGCGACCCTCTTGGCACATATATCAAGACTTACAGGTCAGCATTTTCTAGCTGAGGGATGTAACTCATTACTAGGTCATGAGATCAACTCACTAAGCTGCTGGTCAGAATGAAGAATAGAATAGAACAGAAACTAGAGTACCTCTCCTTTGGTAAGGGTAAGTATTATTTTGTGAAATTTTTGTTTCAGTTTTATGTGTGTAGTAAACGATGTTAGAAAAAATGCATTCATTGCTGTGGTTAATGGTCCAAAAAGTTTGAAAAATCACTGCCTCAGATGGATGATAAGTCTTTGACTGATGGGCTGTGTGGATAAGTATTGATCTTACAATCCTTTTTGTACTCCCTTGCCTCTAACAGTATGTAGCATGTATTAGGTGCTCAAAAGCTGTTTGTAAAAGGAGGAAAGGGAGAAAAGGTGGGGGAGGAAGGTAGTGAGGGGGAGAGGGAGGAAGGAAAGAAGGAAGGAGAAAAGGAAGGAAAGGAGGGAAGGAGGGAGTGAGGGAGGACAGCTGATTTCATGGACTGGACGGGTCGAGTAAGGCAGATGGGGGCATCATGCTTCATCTTCTCACATTATTCCAGGATCTTAGGAACCATCTCTTCCCTTTTCAAAACCTCTTCCTGCGTGATCTGGAAAGTGAGTCAAGGAAGTCTCCCATATGATGGATTGAGGATAGCTCCAAACCAAAAAACCAAAGTTCAGAATAGTAGAGAATCTTCAGGAGTGGCAGAGGATGTCTGAGAAAATTGTTCTCTCTAAGGAGAGCTAGGGTTTATGAGCTCTCTACTCAAGAGATCTTGACTGGATAACACGATGACACCACTCGGTTGCAAAAATGCTGACCTGTACATCTTGATACCTGTGCCGTGTTAGTTTATTATTGCTGCTGTAACTCATTTCTAGGTACTTGGTGACTTAAAATAGCATATATTTATTATCTTTCAGTTATAGAAGTCAGTAGTCCAAAATGGGTCTTATTGGGCTAAAATCAAGATATGGGCAGGGCTGCATTCCTCCCGGAGGCTCAAGGGGAGAACTTGCATCCTTGACCTTTCCAGCATCTAGAGGGTGCCCTCGTACCTTGGCTTGTGGCCCCATCCTCTGTTTTAGAAGCCAGCAACGTCAGCCAAGTCCTTGTCATGCTGCCGTCTCTCCCAACTTTTAAGGACTCTTGGGATTACATTGGTCTCACCAATTGAAATGGGGATAATCTCCTCATTTCAATGTTAGCTGCATAGCAATCTTGTTTCCATTTGCAACCTTCATCCTCCTTTGCCATGTCACATAGTCACCGGTGCTGGGAATTAGGTCGTGGATATCTCTGTGGAGCCACTATTCTACCTACCACATATGGCTTATTATATGATTGACAATCACTGGGGGCCCTGCCAAGGCTTTGTATTTGTGTAGCGTATACAGCAAGGTGGGGCAAGTGTGCTGTGTGCATCTCACAGATGCGATAAATAGTTCTAATTTAGTTCTACTTCTACAGAGCTAGAGAGGGTAGTTGTCCCAGGAGAAAGACTGCTCTGACACCTGGTTTGGCTGGGCCAGTTGTACAGCCAGGTTATGATACACTCCTGTCTGGGTCATTCTCAGAACTGTTTTGTTGCTGCTCAGCTTGATGGAGTTGTCTGTAAATAGCAGCTGTCTTCATCTGGCTCACCTACTCCCACCTGCCAGATGGAATACGGAACTCAGGGTGACAAGAGCATGAGTGTGGGTGACTGAGTGCTTCCATCAGGCTCTGCGTGTGCAGTGTTGTTTAAATTTCATCTTCCGAACACCTGGTTAATGTAGATGCTGTGACCAACCCTCTTCAGAGACAATCAAGGCTCAAGAACTCATCATTCATCCACACAGATCACTCAGCTGGTCTAGGCGGCAGGGCCTGGACGCCAGCCCTCAAGCTCCCCCATCCAGGAACCACACAGAGTGGGAAGTTTGGTGCCAGGCTCCCAGCACCGATCAGAGTCTTTCTTTGTTGGGCCAACTGCGTACTCAGGCCACCCACGTCCATAGCTGGGATGACAGCACTGGCATCCTACATCCAGTACATGGGGGCGCATTGTGATGGGGAAGACTGCAGGGCCTGCTGCATGGATGGGAATTCTGTTTGGGTGACTCAGCACAGAGGACCTCAGTATAGTTGGTGGCGTTTATGGGGCAGGTGTCTACACTATTGCTAGCTCGGGTTACATTGAAATCTCTTAACCAACAAGGCTATCTGGGGTTACCTCAACCCCTTAGGAAATTTGATCTGAGCCAAACAAGTCACAATAAACCAAACAAGACACCCGACATTTTCTCGTTGTTTTTTAAAAGAAATGTTGCTTTCATTTTTTTTCCTTTCGGACCTCTAGAATTGCTTTGCCAGTAACATTCCACCGAGGGAGAGGAGCTGACAAACTGGCCTTCTGGAAACCAGGAAGGGGTGTGGAGGTCACTTGCAGCTTCTTTCTGTTTGTGTTGAAATTTGTGCAGGGTACAGCAGGAAGCTTCCTATGCTGTGTATATCTGGCTTTTTAAATAAATGGAGAATATTTCCAGCAGAAAGAAAGAACCTTGTCTTGCTGTCTTTGTGTCTCTGGTGCTTGACAGAGTGGGGGCTTGCCAACTGGATTGAATGCATAACTATAGTGTTCATTCCTTTATTAATAAAATAGTGCTTGAGCCAGAGACAGTGTGGGATAAAAGAGGGCTGGGCTGAGGTTTTACTGACAGCTGCGGCCTGTGCTGCTGTACAGAGATGGGTGGTTGCTTAGAAGGTGCAAAGCTACAAGGTCCCGAGTCAACTGAGGCTTGAATGCATCACCGATTTCCCAAGCAATTTATTTTCATTGTCTGGTAGTCTTCCAATTGGAGGTGGTTTCTTGGAGAATTTCCATTATAATTTAATTTAAAATTTCGACTTCCTGCGTGAGGAAATAAATGGTGTTAAGACTACATAGACACAGACCCGGTTTGTACTAGAAATCTAATTACAGCAATTTCCCCATGATTTTATGAATGGCAGAGTAGCTTTCATGCCGCAGAAACCGCTGACATGAGCCACCTGTTTCCACCTACGGTGACCGCTAAAGGAATCCCAAAAAGTGTGGCAGGAAGACAGCGCTCCATGCTTCTGGAAGTTGCCGTAGACTGTTGGCATTCACGCGTGTGCAGTTTTGGAGACCATTTTTATGTTTTTGGATCCAGATGGTTGTTCCCAAAGGAGCGCTGTCCCTGCTCATCAGCGGGACGCTCAGAAGCAAGTTTCCTTCTGCACTGAAATCCCCTGTGCAGGGCAGCTCTGCTGCTGTCAGGGGGCTGCAGTGTTTCCCCCCTCCCCCCGGGAGTGGCACACCTGTGTCTCACGAAAGCTTCAAATGGCCCATGGTCACTTTTCTTTGAAAACCTTGTCATGTGCCTCAGCAGATGGCAAGTTTGCATTTGGGCATGAAATCGAGCACAGTGCTGGCAGGATTACTCTATTTCTTGAGACCTATTTGGGTAATAAGAATTTGTAATTGAATTAAGTTGGCCCTTATAATAATTGCTTTGATTCTGATTATATGGGCACATGTTTGCAAGCTGAACACCAAATACCATTGTGTGTCTTTTCTGATGTGGGAAGAAGGAGAGTTGTTGTTTTTTTTGGTCCCCTCTTGGATAATGCTTTTCATTTGCTTAAAGGCAGAAACTCAAAGGTGTTCACTAAATAAAGAAAGAAAAAGATAGCCAGGCTCGGTGGCTCAACCTGTAATCCCACGCCTTTGGGAGGCTGAGGTGAGTGGACTGCCTGAGCCCACAGGTTCGAGACCCGCCTGGGCAACTGGGTAAGACCTCATCTCTATTAAATCAAAATGAGCCGGCTGTGGCAGCGCATGCCTGCAGTTCCAGCTACTTGGAAGGCTGAGGCAGAAGGATTGCCGGAGCCCAGCAGGTCGAGGCTGGCCACTGCACTCCAGTCTGGGTGACATCGTGAGACTCCAACTCAAAAAAAGAAAAAAGAAAAAGATTATGAAATTCGTGACGAGGATGAAACCAAAGGCTTAGGGCCCTGGAAATTATCCTGGGATGGGATGTTTAGGAATAGCTGTCTACCTGCAGACTCCTAGGCAAACCATTGACCCTCCACGGGCCTGTTTTGTCCAGTTACAATGGGAGGAGTTGACCAGGTGACCTCCAGGGTCTCTTCAGCTCTAAAAATGGCCTGATGGCGTGACTGTGATGCTCTGGAGGGCAGATCTTGCTAACAGGATGGAGTGGATGTGTTCACTCGTGCATAGACGCACCCGCTTATGATCCAAAGCACAGCTGGTGGCCGTCAGTGACCTTGACAAGTGTCCTTTGCCAATGGAGACATTAACAAACTGTGACATGGCATGTGCTGTAAAAATGGTCACTGCCTTGATGTCTTCCAGTTGGCTGGCTCACATCTTTCCTGAGGGAGCACTGGCCTTTGGGGTAAGAGAAATGGCAGTGACAAGGAACAAGAGATTCATCCTCCACACACACACTTTTTTCCTGGTAATTTTATCAGTATGTGACTTAGCTACGTGTACACGTCATAAATAACCATCAGCCTCTGTGGCAACGGAGACAATGGCTTGGTATGTGGTTTTTGACTCTCCTAAGATATATGCTACAGAATCTTAGAAAAATCCAGTTCCAAGATAACGCAGGCCTCCAAAAAGAAAATAGAGGCTGGACGCATGGCTCAGCCTGTAATCCCAGCACTTTGGGAGGCCGAGGCATAGGATTGCCTGAACCCGGGGGTTCAAGGCCAGCCTGGACAATTTGGTGAGACCTCATTTCTACAATAAAAGTCAGGAATACTAGCTGGGCGTGGTGGTGTATGTCTGTAGTTCTAGCTACTTGGAAGACTGAGGTGGGAGGATTGCCTAAGCCCAGCAGGTTGAGGCTGCAGTGGCCTTGAGGGTGCCACTGCACTCCAGTCTGGGCACCAAGAGTGAGACTCCAACACACACACAAAAAAAGAAAATAGAAAAGAAAAAAACAGTATTAGATCTGACATGTTAATTGTTGATAATCTTAAAAAAGAAGCTAGCTTATAAAATATGTAATTATATGCTTTCCTTGCCGATAGTGCTCCCGCAGGCACGGTGAACGTTCCTAAAACCCGCTGGACTTTCTGTAAGAAGTGTGGCAAGCACCAACCCCACAAGGTAACACAGTACAAGAAGGGCAAGGACTCTCTGTATGCCCAGGGAAAGTGGCGTTATGACAGGAAGCAAAGTGGCTATGGTGGACAGACTGAGCCGATTTCCGGAAAAAGACTAAAACTACAAAGAAGATTGTGCTGAGGCTTGAGTGCGTTGAGCCCAGTTGCAGATCTAGGAGAATGCTGGCTATTAAGAGATGCAAGCATTTTGAACTGGGAGGAGATAAGAAGAAAAAGGGCCAAGTTATCCAGTTCTCATGTCATATTTTGTTTAATTATGAAGAGAATAAAACCTTGATTACATTCACAAAAAAATAAGTATTTATAAATTATGAAAATGTGATACGTTTATTACATTTTGACATCAGGCCACCGAGCTATTCTGATGTTCTGAGTAGACTAAGACTGGGCAAAGTTGGGGCGTGGCTAATCCCTCCTGTTGGGACAGCCAGCCGGCCAGGAACACCCTTGGGAGCTGGGGCCTGCTCACACCAAGCAGGCAGGTGCCTCATAGCCGCCCAAACCACTGCTAGCGTGACCCAGTGTTTTCCTCTGTTCTGCTCCGCCAAGTCCCCATAAGACCTTCATTGGGTAAAGCCACATCAGCTTGGTGTCCACTTCCTACCAGTTCCTAGGTGCTCTTAAACCTTTTTTATTTCTGTTTTTTTTGGTCAGATCTCACTCTGTAACCCACGCAGGAGTGCAGTGGCAAGATCACGGCTTACTGCAACCTCAACCTCCTGGGCTCAGGCAGTCCTTCCACTTCAGCCTCCCGATGAGCTGGGACTACACATGTGCACCACCATACCTGGCTAATTTTATTTAATTTTTTGTAGAGACAAAGTCTCACTATGTTGCTTAGGCTAGTCTTGAACTATTGGGTTCAAGCCATCCTTCTGCCTCCCAAAATGCTGAGATTATAGGCATGAGCCACCACGCCTGGCCCTTAAACATTTTATTTGTGTCATTGAAAACACAATTCCTGAGTCATTTAGGCCACAGTTAAGAGCTGCCACAGCACTTTTTGTATCCATAGGGTACTTTCAAAATGGATCTTTGCCCCAGTTTTATTCAGTTTATCAAATATTTGTCAGTGTGGTTGGGCCATGTGAAGATGAGCAGTCAACAAACTTTACAGGAAAGAACCACGTTACAAAAAAGGCAGCTCTGGTCTCCCCCTTTCATTTCTAGTATCCATGGAGCGATTTGCTTAAAGAAACTGGATCTGCTCCATGCTGGAGAGAATTCTTGTGTGACATGTTTCGTAATAGCCTCGTCTGGGTTGGCTGTGGTCTTGGGACAGGAGACCTCCTCTGGGTTTCTTTTCCTGGACTGCCAGCAAAGCCCTTAGAGCATGGGCTTTCAAGGTTTCTCCCAGGGGAGACTTATTGACTTTGATCTTTACACAAAGACATAACGCAAATTATTCATACCATTACTGCACACAGAACATCTCTGACATTGTGCTCACAAAAGATCGTTTTCACACTGGAAGGAATTGCCTTATCAGTGCTTTGGAGGTCCTTTGCACATGCTTATCCTACTTAGTACTCATACCAATCTTAAGAGCTTTCACAGATGGGGAAACTGAGGTTCTGGGAAGTCACTGGGCAGGAAGAGGTAAGAGTAGGATTTGGCTACCTATTTCCTGCCCTGGGGAAGCTTGCCTTCTAATCCAGGGAGATTAAGTACATAAATCTGGGAAGAGGGTAAGAGTAAGAGAATACCACTAAAGTGTTAGCACACGTGGAGCGTAAGAGAGGGGAGGGAACAGGGTGTTGCAGGAAGTCTTCATGGCGCCAGTGACATTGGGATGAACCTTGAAGAAAGGCTAGAACACACCTACACAGAGATGTGCTTCTTGATTAATGGCCGTCTCTGGCTTTAGTAAGCTCAATAGGACAGGGGGCCTCCTTTTCTCCCTCCCTCCTCTCTTTCTTCACTGTATCCCAAGGGCCTGGCCAAGTGGCAGAGGGTGAGTGAGAGCTCACTCTGTGCTGTTGGCTGGCGGGCTGGAATGGCTATCTAGGCGGAGAGAACAGCATGGGTGTGAAGAATTGGCATAACGTGTGGTGACTTGGGCAAGCAGAGGACGTTGAATCATAACAGATGAGGCAGGACAAGTTGATTGAAGTCACACGGTGGGAGGCCTTTGGAGGCCAGGCTGAAGAGTCCATAGAGGCCAGTTCTCAGAGTCCCACCAGGTGTCAGGTGTGCAGCCTTGGAGAACTGATTTAATGTTTCTGATCCTCCTCGTTTTCCTTATTTGTAAAATGGAGGTGACAAGGGTACAGATGGAGAGACACAAGGTTGTTTCAAAGAATAAATAACAGAAGATCTGTCAAATGCTGACCAGGTCCACACACAGTGAAGGAAGTGCTTGGGAACATTCAGCTATTGTTATTCTGAAGTCACCAGACAATGGGAGCACATTCCTTTCCTGTAGGGAAGTGACATGAGTGGGGCTGGGCTTTCAAGTCTTCATTTGGCTGCAGGAAGATGGTTTGCAGTGGAGGCAGTGACCCTGCATTAGATGCTGAGGTGAGTTGATAGGTACCGGGGTTGGCCAGGTGAGAAGTACTGGGGACTCCCATGGAGGGTTGCAGGAAGAACGTCATGGTGGACACAGGTGTCAGAGACCTGGAAGAGGTCTGCAGGACCTGGCCGCCAACTAAAGGCATGGGATGAAGGGTTGAATCTGAGTCCCTAGAGGAATAACCATGCTCTTTAGGGAGAGAGGGAAGCCAGGCACCACTGCCATCGGAGGATGGTGAGCTCTGTTTGGGTTGTGTTGATTGCACAGCGCCTGTGGAATTTCCAGATACAGAAGGAGGTCCAGATCCTGGAGAGGTTGAGGCAGGAGAGTCAGCAGGGAGATCATCCACACCAAGTTGTCTGGAGAGAGTACGGGAGGTGGGGTTCTGAGAGGCCTCAAACCCAAGGCAGTGGGGACTGGGGTTGCCAGGAAGACTTCATCCTTGGGTTGAAGGTGGTCTTGAGACTCAGCGGCCACTGGGCAAGGACAAGGGGCTGTGGTCGTGCATGCAACATGATGATAGCAACTGGCCCTGCTTCCATGACCCTCTGCTGTGACCACAGCTCCAGTGCAGCCCAAAGCTTTCCCACTGTTGTCAAGGCCAGTTGAGGGCTGAGAGCCTGGGCTGTGCCCAGGAGGTGCCACCGAGTGCCCTGGGCTGGGGCCTCCTTGTTTTCCTGCCCCACAAAGCTGTCCACTGTGCAGTGCATCTTCCTTTTCAGAGGGCACCTGCAGAAGTGATGCAGGAATGCCAAATTAGGCTAATGCATGCCTCTTCCTGTAAGGAGGTCACTTCCTCTCCAGAGGACACCTAGCCACTCTTTGGAGTTGTATCGCGAGATGAATGGGGTGGCCACGGGGCTGTGCTCTTTCTCCAGCCTTAGACAGGTTTGTAGTGAGATTTGAGTTCTTAATTTTTTGCAGGACTTTGTAGAAGGAAGTAATGAACTCTCTGTTCAGAAAAATTCCTGTAAATGCCTGTATACAGCACATGGATCAATCCAGTGGGTTCACAGATCCCAGTTTAAGAATCCTCTCCTTGGAATACGTTCCATGCGGTGATGAGTAGAATGTGTATTCTCTGGTCTTTGGATAGAGTGTTCTGTAGGTATCAATTAAGTCCATTTGGTCCAGAGTCACATTGAGGTTCCGGATCTCATTGCTGATTTTTTGTCCTGATGATCTATCTAGGGTTGTGAGTGGGGTATTAAAGTCCCCAGTTATGATGGTGTTAGAGTCAATATCTTTCTTTAGTTTTCCTAGGAGTTGCTTTATAAAAGTTGGTGCACCTATGTTAGGTGCATATATGTTTAGGATAGATATTTCTTGTTGATGGAGTGAACATTTTATCATTATGTAGTGGCCCTCTGTATCTTTTTTAATTTTAATACCATGCTTAAATGGTATTTTGTCTGAAATTAGGATCGTGACTCCTCCTTTCTTTTGTGTTCCATTCACTTGAAAATTTGTTTCCCATCCTCTTACTTTGAGTCTGTGCATGTCCTTTCTAGTGAGATGGGTCTCTTGAAGGCAGTATATTGTTGCCTGGTGATATTTTATCCATTTTGCAATTCTATGTCTTTTCAGTGGTGCATTTAGTCCATTCACGACCAGATTCAACAACACATCTCAAAAATCATCCATTATGACCAAGTAGGCTTCATCCCTGGGATGCAGGGCTGGTTCAACATTCGTAAAACAATAAATGTAATTAAATACATCAACAGATGTCAAAACAAAAATCACATGATTATATCATTAGATGCAGAAAAAGCTTTTGATAAAATCCAGCACCCCTTCTTGATAAAAACCCTCGGACATCTAGGCATACA
This sequence comes from Carlito syrichta, assembly GCF_000164805.1. NCBI lineage: Eukaryota > Metazoa > Chordata > Mammalia > Primates > Tarsiidae > Carlito > Carlito syrichta. The sequence continues at coordinate 490,196 of NW_007212325.1, forward strand.
GGGAACATACCTCAAAGTAGTAAAAGCCATCTACGAGAAACCCACGCCAGCATACTCTAAACGGACAAAAATTGGAACCATTTCCCCTGAAAACTGGAACAAGATAAGGATGCCCACTCTCACCTCTCCTGTTCAATATAGTACTGGAAGTCCTGGCTCGAGCAATCAGAGAAGAGAAGGCAGTCAGGGGTATCCAAATAGGAATAGAGGAAGTCAAATTATCTCTCTTTGAAGAATCCTCTCCTTGACCAGGCTTGGTGGCTCAGCCTGTAATCCTGTGCCTTGGGAGGCTGAGGTGGTGGATTGCCTCAACCCATGGGTTTGAGACCTGTTGGGCAACTTGACGAGACCTCATCTCTACAATAAATCAAAAATTATCCGGGCATGGTAGCACACGCCTGTAGTTCCGGGTACTCAGAAGGCTGATGCAGAAGGATCGCCGGAGCCCAGCAGGTCGAGGCTGCAGTGACCATCAGCGGCCACTGCACTCCAGTCTGAGTGACAGAGTGAGACTCCAACTCAAAAAAAAAATCCTCTCCTCAAAGACAACAACAACTTCGGCATTTTCCAACCAGTAGAACAATCCTTGTCAGGGGAAAGTAGACTTAGATATTTATTACCCAAGGCTACGAACTCTTTGCTGTGGGATAATAAATTTGTATGTTTAAAACTGAGAAAAATAGTCCTATATATGCTATGATTCATTCTTCCCCGTATGAAATTATGTGATCATGTAGGTCACATTTTTTTGCAGAAGAAGATAAATTACAAGTTGGTTAAATTTATGGCTTTAGTCTTTCCATGGATGGTTGAGTTAAATAAAAATCCAGGTCTCTTTCCCTTTATACTATAATTTATTTGGTTCTCTAAGTTGGATTATGCTAGTTGAAAGTTATGTGTACTGAGCTATTGTGTAATTTTTTAATTGAGGTAAAATATACATATTATAAAATTTATCACATAATGAACAGTTTCATGACATTTAAGCTATCATGTAGTTTTAAAAATCCTATTGTGAAAAATGTCTAAATCTTCAAAAAAAAATGATAAAATGGAAAAGAGTAAAAGAAAGTATTTACCCAGAAAAATAACCTTCTTCTGTATGTAATTATGTATGTATTTTAAGGGACAAGTTCTCACTCTGTTGCCCAGGCTAGAGTGCAGTTGTGTGATCATGGCTTACCTCAGCCTGGAACTCTTGGGTTCAAGTGATCTTCCCACTTCAGTTTTCTGAGTAGCTGGGATTACAGGTGCACAGTACTACACCCTGCTAATTTAAAAAAAAATTTTTTTTGTAGCAAGAGGGTCTTGCTATGCTGTCCAAGGTTGATACTTCTTGAACTGAATACTAAAGTGTCACAAATTTAGGCTTTTCTGGACAAGAAGAAAACGAACACTTAAGATGAGAATGCTTTATAGGGGACCGGGCACAGTGGCTCACACCTGTAATCCCGTACTTTGGGAGGCCGAGGTGGGAGGATTCCTAAGCCCAGGAGTTCGAGACCAGCCTAGGCAATATAGCAAGACCTCATTTCTACAAAAAATTAGCCGGGTGTGGTGGCGCACCTGTAGTCCCAGCTACTCAGGAGGCTGAAGCAGGAGGGTGGAGCCTGGGGTAAGCTGTGATCATGCCACTACACTCCAGCCTGGACTACAGAGTGAGACCCAACTCAAAAAAAAAAAAAATACTTGTATGGAAAGTTCTCATAGATTCTAGAAATAGGATTGTTTTTTAAATGGAGTGATTACTTTTAAGTTTTCAGGAGAGTAGGAAATATCTAAGGTAGCCAAATTAAGAGAATTTATAGATTGTTATGTTAAAATCTGGATTTTGAGTTGTGTTTGGAAGTACAGAAAATCAGCGAGACTCTGGAAAACAAATGTCATATGTAGACAAATCTCTGTATTTTGCACCAGCTGAAGTTAACAAATTATCTTCACAATTATCTCAAAATACAGCACGATGCTGAAATCCCCGTGTGCTTTTGCAAATGTGAGGATCACCATAGTAACAGCTACATTAAACTTTACATCCTAACATTGTGAGTCAGAGATGCTTGTGTCTGGGTAAGACTTTCTTGGGGAATTCAAAGTGGTTTTTCTTCCGCCGTACCACACGATATTTCTTGCTTATCTCGGGCATTGTTTTTGAAATCCAAAAGTCTGGATGTCACATAAGAAGCAGCCAAAATATTAGTGTTGGTGTCGGGACATTCGAATGCTATCATCAATAGCAGTTTGAGCCAGAGCTACGGAATGGATGGGTGTATTTGGCAGCGGAGGATCGCAGGGAAAGCTGTGGACAAATGGATTTTATAAATGATAAATTCAGGGTATTGTCCAGACGGAGGTGCGTGCCAAGAGCGATGTCATCTAGAACCAAGCCTTTGTGCTGAGTTAGCCGCTCCACCGTGCAACGCATCCAACTGCCAACAAAGAGTCTCTATGGCAGTTAATGTGAGGGTCATTGAGTGACTTTTAAAAAACACCCTGTCACTTAGGTTTAGTGCAAGTTCCCCATCCAAAGAAACTTTGTCATTTCTCCAGCTAGTGTATCCATTTACAGCTCTGATTTCCTGCTAAATACTTCCTTTCTTCATTCTCAGAACATCTTAGGGCCTTTAAGAAAATGTCAGGCGGGCCGGGCATAGTGGTTCATGCCTGTAATCCCAGCACTTTGGGAGGCCAAGTTGGGAGGATTGCTTGAGTCCAGGAGTTTGAGACCAGCCTGGGCAATATAACGAGACCTTGCCTTTACCAAAAAAAAAATTAGCCATGTAAGGTGGCATGTGCCTGTAGTCAGTTACTCAGGAGGCTGAGGCAGGAGGATCCCTTGAGGAGGTCAAGGTTGCAATAAGTTGTGATTTGCCACTGTACTCCAGCCTGGGTGACAGAGTGAGATCCTGATTTAAACAAGTAAACAAAAATTAAAAAGAAAATGTCAGCTATACTTGCAGAGTGCTAGAAATTCTTTTTAAGAATTTTTAGAAGATATGGAAGGTTTCTAAAGACTGGAGAGGATAGATTCTAAGATTTCTTTTATGAGAAGGAAAAGGAGAAGCCCTTCTAGGCATTGATTTATGGCTTCACTTTATTTGGAACCAAATTCAGTAAGAATAGTGACGCCCTGAAGGATGTCCTGAGAGAGTCATGCTGAACTCCACCCCTTGGTGAGGCTTCACCCCTCAACCCTTCCTGGATTAAGCCCTATGGAGGGAACAGGAATAGTGAAGGCAAAATGTTTCTACAGTGACTCAAGGGTCCACTGTGGAAGACAAGTTATCCATACACGAACAATAACATAACAAAAGCTACACTCTGGGGCCAAACAGAGCCATGAGAAAGGGGAGTAGTGCCAATTTATTTAGAATTCATTAGATCTTTTTAGTCTCTAGAGAGGCAGGATGTGAATAGTGCTTAGGAGCATGGGCTCTAGAGCCAGGCTGTCTGGGTTCAAATCTCAACGCTACCGTTAGCCAGCTGTGTGACCTTGGGTGAGCTACTTAACCTGTCTGGGCCCCAGTGTCCTCATCTTTAAAATGGGGATGATAGGGACATTGAAGGATTAAATTTGGTAATAAATGTGAAGTACCTGCCTCACGGCACGTGGTATATAAATGCTTGCTATAATTATTTTTCTGTAACCTTATCATGACTACCAGGAAATCCTGACTGTCAACCTAAGAGCTGCTATTGCTTGAGTGTTTTAGCTTAATTGGCTCCTGGGTTCAGGGGCTTCTCCCAGGAACCTTCTACATAACTTGGTGCCAAGTAGATTGAGGGACTCAAAGAGGTCAGCTGTAACTCTGAGGGTTCATGAGAGTTGATAGAATATTGGAAGTATTCTCCCGTAAACACTGTGTTCTCGTGCAGACAGTCGCCTCAGCCAAAAACTTTCAAATGTCAGTTTGTTTCTTTTCTTCTGAGACATCTTGCTGTGTAGTCCAGGCTAGAGTGCAATGGCACCATCATAGCTCACTGCAGCCTTAAACTCCTTGGGCTCAAGGGATCCTCGATCCTCCCACCTCAACCTCCCGAGTAGCTGAGTCTACAGGCTCATGCCACCACACTGGCTAATTTTTTTTTTTTTTTTGAATTGGAGTCTTACTCCATCACCCAGGCTGAAGTGCAGTGACACGCTCACAGCCACCCCATCGTTGACCTGCTGGGCTCTGGCGATCCTTTCAAGTAGCTGGAACTGTAGGTGCGCACTACAGCAGCCAGCGATCCTTCCAAGTAGCTGGAACTACAGGTGCGCACTACCATAGCCAGCTACTTTTTTATTTATTGTAGAGACGAGATCTTGCCAAGTTGCCTGGGCTGGTCTCGAGCCCCCGTGCTCAGGCAATCCACTCGCCTCAGTCCCCCAAAGTGCTGGGATTACAGGCTGAGCCACTGAACCTGGCCTAATTTTTAAGTTTTTTGTAGAGATGGGGGCGGGGGCTCACTATGTTACCCAGGTTGGTGTTGATTGTACTCCTGGCCTCCGGGGATCTTCCCACCTCACCTCCCAAAGTGCTGGGACCTCAGTGTGAGCCACTGTACCCAGCCGGTTGATTTGTTTCTTGAGAGGCATTTCTGATGCCTTAGATTTGCAGGCCTATGCACACAGGGACTCTGCACCAGGATTAGGGGATGCTGACCTCTGTCTCCTGGTGCTTTGATTCCTAGACCCTCCACAGGCTGTGGAGTGGTGGACACAGGAGAGTGCAGGTGCTAGAATTACACCAGTCCCTGGCTTTGTGACCTGAAGCAAGTTATTGAACTAAGCTTTAGTTTCCTGTTCTGTGAAATGGGACTGATAATGATATTTTGCCTCATACAATTGTGAGACTTAAAATATATATATAAAACATATGTAAGATGCTGCCATTTGGGGGAACTGGGTGAAGGGTACATGAGACCCCTCTGTATTATTTTTGCAACTTCCTGTGAGTCTATTACTGTTTTAAAATACAACGTTTAAAACCGTGGCTGAGCGCAGTGGCTTATGCCTGTAGTCCCAGCACTTTGGGAGGCCACAGTGGGAGGACTGCTTGAGTCCCAGTTCGAGATCAACCTGGGCAACATAGTGAAACCTTGTATACACACACACACACACACACACACACACACACACACACACACACACACACACACACACTAGCGGGTCATGGTGGTGCATGCCTATAGTCCCAGCTTCTCGGGGCTGAGGCAGAAGGATCACCTGAGCCCAAGACGTTGAGGCTGTGGTGAGCCATGATTATACCACTGCATTCTAGCCTGGGTGACAGAATGAGACCCTGACTCAAAAAAAGAAAAGAAAGAAAAAATCATGCAAAGAGCTTCCTGTTTCTTAGTCCACAAATGCTGAGAAATGTCTTGAGCATGGATGTACAAATGTGTTGAGTATGGATGTATTCGGCCAAATACTTAACTCATTTCGTCCTCAGAACACCCCTGTGAGGTCGGGACTGGGGCTGTCCCCATTCCATAGACAGAGAATCTGAGTCAAAGAAGGAGTAAACAACACAACCAAGGTCACTTTGAAGGAAGCAGCACAGTGGGTGTTTGGCTGAGGTGCTCATGATATTAACCACTGTTCCGTAAGGCTCTCCTAGGAAAAGCTTAGAAAAGACTAGCTTTTCATAGGACATTGGAACTCTTTATTTCAGAGGCTGTGTGTCTCTTTATTTGTAGGTCACGTAGGAGAGATTGCTTGCGTTTCCTAGAATGTGGACATGTACCAATGGCTAGCAGTATTAAATGTATTTTAGTAACCTGGTAAAGTCAAGGTGAGCCTGTTTCTAACATTCACCCATCACATGGAATTTGATGGATTTGTTAATATCTTGAGAGATGGGAATAGACTTCACAGTGGCCTTGAAAGCTGTACACTGGAAACTGTCCATCCACACAGCAGAGGCTTGGCCAGGGCAAGAGCAAACACGACTCCTGCAGGGAGCAAGACCGGCGTGGTTTCAGACAGATGTTCTCAGAAGGATCTGGACCTCTTTCTGGAGGCTGAAGAAGTCCTGGGGTGTTTCCTTGAAACAAACATACTTTGGTGTATTGATAGCAGTGTGATGCGGCGAGATCAGGGGTCATCTCCTCCCTGGCCATATATCAGACCCTGACCAGAATGCTGTGCTCAGTGTTGTCATTCAGCTCCAAAAGTAAGAGGAAGTTGTCTGGAGGAGAGCGATGAACATGGTCCGACTTGTAGCCGCCCAGCTGGGAGAGACAAGAGACCAGTTGGGAATGGCAGACAGGTCTCACTCTGCACACATGTGTAGGATCCCTCCTTGTCAATCGGTGGCTTGAGCTTTTCCCCAAGGAGCACCCTATGCTGGCTATGAAAACTGTCCATCCACACACAAACCGCACCCCCTATGAATTGCAGTCAGCTTGAGATTTGTGTTTGGAAAGAGTCACCTTGTGCCTCGCAGCTGTCTGTGAAGAACGTGGGTTGTTTGAGAGGGTCATCTTGAATGTTCCCTTGGATGGCTGTCCACAGTCATCGTCAGGTCTGGTTGAGAGGTGGCAGGTCCTGCTGTTCCTGCCCCTGCTTGTAAGTGAGGATGTGGATTCTCACGTGCTCCCCGGGGCTGTTCTGCTCCTCCACATTTACCCTTCCAGGTATTAAATACTGACCCACGGGATGGCACTTGGGGAGGCCCCTAGTGCTCGCACCATGTTTCCCTGACCTTAGAGAACATGCGGGTGCTGTGATGTGGGCTCCTTCAGCACTGCAGCAGCCTCCAGAGGGCCCACCTCATCCATCTCCTGCCCTGTTCTCAATTCAATAACGGCTTTTTAGAACGGAATTCAGACCGCACCTCCTTGGTTCAGACTTGTCTGGGCCTTGCGATGACTGAAAGGCTTTTGGGGAGACTGCCCGCCTGACCTGGGTCGGTCGAGATATTATTAGTTTTGTTTTTTTTTTGAATTGGAGTCTCACTCTGTCACCCAGACTGGCTCCGGGCCACCACAGCCGCAGCCTCGCCTGCGAGGCTCCAGCGATCCTTCCGCCTCAGCTTTCCGAGTAGCCGGAATTACAGGCATGCGCTACCATGCCTGGCTGATTTTTTGATTTATTGTAGTTATTAGATCTGATACATGTCTTGCTTATTTATCTTGCTTGTTTCCTGTTTCTTCTCACTATGCTTGGTGAAGGCAAAATTTTTAAATCTCTACTTTTATTCTCTACTGAATCTTCAGTATCAAGAATGGGTCTATGGCCAGCACTCTGGGAGGCCAAGGAGAGTGGATTGACTGAGGCTGCAGGTTCGAGACCAGCCTGGGCAACTTGGTGAGACCTCGTCTCTGCAATAAATAAAAAATTAAGCCGGGCTCGGTGGCTCAGCCTGTAATCCCGCGCCTTTGAGAGGCTGAGGTGAGTGGATTGCCTGA
>NW_007212325.1:497657-546219 GCF_000164805.1 Carlito syrichta
ACTCCAGTCTGGGCGACAGAGTGAGACTCCAACTCAAAAAAAAAAAAATTAGCAGGGCGTGGTAGTGCGCACCTGTAGTCCCAGCTACTTGGAAGGCTGAGGCAGAAGGATTGCCGGAGCCCAGTAGGTCAACGCTGGAGTGGCTGTGAGCATGCCACTGCATTCCAGCCGGGTGACAAAGTGAGACTCCAACTCAAAAAAAAAAAAAAAAAAAGGGCCTATGTATAGTAGGTGCTTAATAAGTATTTGTTGAATAAGTGAATGATTAGTAACATTGTTCATAATCAATAGAAGTTCCTTGAAGGCAGCTTCCTAGTTGATTAATGATATGCACTCATTTGTGTGTCTCTTGGCACAATGCCAGGCACACAGTGTCCTCAGTAAATATTTGGCATCCTCAACCTGCAGACAGGATAGAAAATCTCCTGTTTAAGAAGTTGAACTGACAGATGCAGTGGCTCACACCTGTAATCCCAGCACTTTGGGAGACTGAGATGGGAGGATTGCTTGAGGCCAGGAGTTCAAGACCAGCCTGGGCAATATAGGGAGACCTGGTCTCTACAAAAATAAAAAAGATTAACCAGACATGGGAGTACATGCCTGTAATCCCAGCTACTCAGGAGACTGAGAAGGATCTCCTGAGCCCAGGAGATCAAGGCTGCTTTGAGCTGTGATCGTACCATTGCACTCTAGCCTGGGCAACCGAGTGAGACCTTGACTCAAAAAAAAAAAAGAAGAAAAAAGAAAAGGGAGAGAATTAAGTATAGAGAGAAGGGACCTTTGGCCTTTTTCGTGCCCACCCAGAGGAAACCTTACGGTTCCCTGGATTTCCTTTTCTGTCCCTTTTTGTGGCTGTAATAGTTTTGTGTCTGCAGGTGAGTCCCTCATGGGAACCCTGAAGAGGACTATGGCACCTTTTAGGATGTGGAAGTCATGGCAGAGACAGGAAACAGAGTCAGCGTTTTGAGGGATGGCCCGTGGCTCAGATCTTTCTAGACTTTGCAAACCTCCCATTCTGTCCCAGCAGGTTTCGATCATTTGAGAAGAGAGAGCTCTTCAGCTGGAAGTTGTTTCCAGGAAGACACCACATACTTGTTCTTACTTCCAAATTTCCGTTAATTTGGTTGTTTGTTCTCTATTGCTGTCGCCTCCTCATGGCTCACCGCTTCTGTAAGTGTTAGATTGGCAGATGTGTAGCGTGGGAGTGAGGAAGGGAAATTTCCTATGTTAATTTCTTTCTGACAAGCACGTGTGCACATCTAGACACAAATTCTTGAACAAAAAAGAAAAGGATAAAAGAAGAAAAAAATGTCAATATTCCTTAGTCCGCGTGCGCACGCGTGTGTGAGTACATGTGTGTTATTTCCATACAGAAAAGATTCCTGTTTCACAGAAACAGTATTTTAACATTGGTATCCCTGCTAAATCACAATATTGCTCTTTTATCCTCTTGGTGCCCTGGTTTTATTAATGGCAAAGTGGATATAGTAATTTTTTTTAATACCAGCCTTGGAATAATAGGAATAGCAATCTTTTGAAGAAATGCATCGTATTCATAAAGTTACTTGCAAACTTCCACGTGCTGCGTTGGTGACTGAAGTGGGAACTATAACTGCGGTTATGGTGTTGGTTTGGTCAAAGAAAGATGAGTAGCAATCATGGAATAAAAGAGCCATTTTCTGGCTGGGTGTGGCGACTCACGCCTGTAATCCTAGCACTTTAGGAGGTGGAGGCGAGAGGATTGCCCGAACCCAAGGGTTCAAAACCAGCCTGGCAAGACCTCATCTCTATAATAAATAAAAAAATTAGCTGGGCTTAGTGCCTGTAGTTCCAGCTACTTGAAAACTGAGGTGAAAGGATCACCTGAGTCCAGCAAGTCAAGGTTGCGGTGTCCATGATCGTACTACCGCACTCCAGCCTGGGCAACACAGTAAGAACCCAACTCAAAAAAAAAAAATAAGCCATTTTTCCACCTGGCATTCAGTCCTCATAGGTTTCTGAGCCCTTTTCTCTCCTAGTGTGTCTATTGGTAGCAAAGTAAATATTATTTTCATTAAATAAAGAGAAAAAAGTGAAAGTGTGCAAGACATCTTTTCCTTGGCGTTTGGCCTCGGGCTGTTTTATCCCGATGTGGAAAGTGTTCCCTGGGGGGCCCTCCACCTCGGGTGGCCAGGTCTGAGGGCCTCCCAGCAGAGGCCTCCCCCTCCCGGGGAACAATTTGTCCTTCTCTTTCTGTCTTTTACTCAGCAGGTGTGCTCTTAGAGGCCGTATCTGCCACTGGTTGCATTCCTGGTGAAGGGTTTTTATTTTATTTTTATTTTTTTAAAGCAACAATTCTAAGACTTTTTCTTTTCCTTTTTCTTTTTTTTTTTGAGTTGGAGTTTCACTCTGTCGCCCAGACTGGAGTGCAGTGGCCGCTCTCGGCCACTGCAGCCTCGACCTGCTGGGCTCCGGCGATCCTTCCGCCTCAGCCTTCCAAGTAGCCAGAATTACAGGCGCACGCTACCACGCCCGGCTCATTTTTGGTTTATTGTAGAGATGAGGTCTCGCCAAGTTGCCCAGGCAGGTCTTGAACCTGTGAGCTCAGGCAATCCACTCACCTCAGCCTCCCAAAGGCGCGGGATTACAGGCTGAGCCACCGAACCCGGCCTAAAACTTTTTCAAGGAAGGTTTTTCCACAACTTGGTCAAAGAACATCATGGGACAGAGGTAGGCAGTCATGTCCTCTGTTAGTAGTTACTAGGTAACTAGTTACTAGGTAACTGCCCATCCTGGGCCCCTCAGGTTAGAATCCCACTTCAGTTAAGCTGAAGGAGATCATCCTAGCAGCACCCAGAGCAGTCCTGTCCTGAACCCTCTCCCCTCTGCTCTGCAGTTGTCCTTTAGGCCTCAACCTTGGCATGTGTTTGAGGGAGAGGAACATGGGCTATAAAGAAACCAGACTGTGGACTTTTAATAAAACCAAAAACAGCAGCCAGGGAACCACCAGAACTGTTTGTTCAACAACCCACAGCGGCTGCCATGAGTGATGGTAAAACTGATCTGAGTAGAGAGGATTAATACATGCCCAGCTTTAAAAAGAGTGGCCAGCTGGGCTCAGTGGCTCAGCCTGTAATCCCAGCACTTTGGGAGGCCTAGGTGAGTGGATTGCCTGAGCCCGCGGGTTTGAGACCTGCCTGGGCAACTTGGCGAGACCTCATCTCTACAATAAATAAAAAATTAGCTGGGCGTGGTAGCGTGCGCCTGTAGTTCCAGCTACTTGGAAGGCTGAGGCAGAAGGATCGCCAGAGCCCAGCAGGTCGAGGCTGCGGTGGCCGGGAGCGTGCCACTGCACTCCAGTCTGGGTGACAGAGTGAGACTTCAACTCAAAAAATAAATAAATAAAATAAATAAATAAATAAATAAAATTAAAAAAAATAAAAAGAGTGGCCAAGAGTATTTTCTCACACAGAGCTCAGAACTCAGACGAATTAGCTGCATTTGGATATTTGTGGCTCCGACTGACCTGGTAACACTCTGGCCAGATTATTAGCATTTGAGTCCCAGCTCTGCCTCTTACTAGCTGTGTGACTCTGAGTAGTGCTTTAACCTCTCTGGGTCTCAATTTTCCTCCTCTATAAAGTAGAGAGGCCTGCCTTTTTTGGGTTCTGTTTGAAATTAAATGTCTTAATCCAGGTAAAGCATTTGGAGCAGAGCCTGGCATATTGTAAGCACAAGTAAATAAATACAACATATTATTTTTCAGAATCAATCGACATTTATTAAATGTCTGCTGTATGCCCAGCTTTGTGCTAAGTCTTTATGTAAGATGTCACTTATTCCCCACAAAAATCTCACGAGCTTTATATTTGATGAATGAGGAAAATGAAAATAAATAAAAAAAAGTTAAGAAACTTGTCCAAAGTCAAACAGAAATAGGTGGCAGAGTAAAAAAGTCTCAGTTTAGATTGATCCGACCCCAAAATATTGTTACAGGCTTCCAAAATATTATGACAGGCAGTCTGTACACCTGCAGTGAAGCCCAGTTAGTGAGATAGCAGCCAATGGCAGAATTCCAGGGTACAGGTTTCTGTTTCTACCTTTTGTGATCCAGTGGGATATTTGGCATTGGGCAGGGGACCACTGTGGAGGCAGAGCATTCTGAGCAGGGGAGAGGCTTTGAGGGAACACCCCAGGAAGAGGGTCTCCTTTGCCTGTCTATGTCCAAGAAAGTCCATGAAAATCATCCCTCCTCAGTTCAGAAGTCCTTTTGTGGGCAGTCTTTGGTACAAAGGCATTCTCAGCCCAGCATGTCCTCATGGAGGGGCTGGGTAGAGGGTCCTTTCAGGATTTGGTCAGTTGCTCAAGGATGACAGCAAAGCTGGTGGAGGACGAGCCGCTGGTCGAAGCAGGCAGAAGGATCGATGAAATGACCATGGCAGAGTTCAGAAGTGACCCTGTGGCCAGAAGCTGGGTTCAGCACAGAGGGATTAGGACCCCCTGTGGGAAGAATCCCTGGAGCCAGCATGAAGGACAGTGATTCTGACCAGGTGGCTAGAGAGGAGCTGGGGAAGTGACCAGGGGAGAAACACCTCGTGACTCCTGGCAGAGGGTTTTAGCACTGCACCCCCCACACAGTTCGTATAGATAATCTTATGTGTATAAAAACCATTGGAAATAATAGTTCTGAATTACTGGAGGTAAAATGAATGTTTCCGAAAGAGACAGAAAGATTTCAAGTGTTAATTTCAGCCCGTCTTCTACCAACTTCTTATAGCAGCTTTGATTAGACGAGAGCCATCATAGTTTATTAAAAATAAACAAAGCCAAGATGAGCTAGAAATAGATGAAAACCTGGCGCATTTGTCTGGCCCCCATCTCCTTCCTGTTACATCTCCATTTCATGCCGATGTCTGACCAAAACAGCTTCTATTTTTAAAGCACCAGAGGATGCTTTGTGGGCTTGGGTTAGAGAGGCCTCCCTTTGGACCGGCGGTCCCTTGCAGTCAATGCAAGCTCCCTCTGCCGCCTTGGGATGGGGAGTGGTCTACTAAAGGGCCGGCATCATGGAGGGGAATGGAGAGTTCTTTTAAGCCCAATGTCCTGCAGAAATTATTTAGGAAATCTATTAGAATCGAGTCTGGTCTGAAAATGAAGCATCTCCCTTCCCTTTCTACTTTTGTTAGGCTAGGCCTTTAATGGTTTGTTTGTTTTTTAAAAACTATATTTAGATGAAGAAAAAAATAACGGAGGCAAGATGGTTCTGGTTTGGAAAAAGAGAGAGAGAGAAATTAGAGTATAAACCTAAATGCTATCAAATGCCCAGAGTTTAATAGCTATGAAACCAAGACATCAAACTTAATATCCTTCTTCCAGCAAATTCCCCAGCACAAAGTCATCTCTGGGCGCAGATTTTTTCAGCAGGTCAGACTTTGTACAGAGCGCTCATTCGAAAGGTTGGTGGTGCAGAGTACGTTAGTGCCTCTGCAGGTTTGGACAATTACCCTTTCTTTAATTTTATCATACTTCTTTATTTATATCCTTATTCCAAAAAGATTTTGAAGCGGCCATGCTTCCCTCATACCTCCTGCAGCGAAGCCTATTGGGTGAGTTATGATATTAGGGACAGTGGCATCCGTTCAGCCTTTACCTATACCTCTTCTGTCATCAAGAGATCACCTTCAGAAACGGGCCTTTCTATCACCCAGTTGCTGCACTATCAGCTTCTGGCACTGCTGCCTGTCCTTCTAGAGCCTTCTCCGCATAGCCACATCCCCTCCATTCCTGAAAACCTAGCTCAGTTTCCTCACCCCAGATGCTTTTCTTGTCTCTTCAGTTGGTACATATCTCTTTCTTTTCAAACTCCTTGACACAGTGTCTGTGTTACATAATTAGAGTCTTGCTAGACCAGAGTTCCATACTTACATATGGGGATGCCAAGAAATTGTAGACACATTTTAAACATGACAGTCGCTCAAAAGATGGCATTAATGTTATTGTAACTAGTCACAATAACAAGATGAAACCAACTATGCTGCCCATGGAAACTGGGCTGTATTTAAAAAATGTGGCACATATACACAAGGGACTATTACACAGCCTTAAAGAAGGACAAACATATGGACTTCGCAGGCAACTTGAATGGATTTAAAGTCTCTCATCATCGGTGATCTATCGCAGTAACAAAGAACAGAGTACCACATGTGGACCCTGAACATTTATCATAATACTATAAGAAAAGGATTGGCAGTCGGGATACTGCCGGGGTGGAGGGGGACACAGCATCAATAAGGATACCTGATCTCAAACCAGGCAAAGTTGGGACCAAAGGGAGGTCCGAACTTTACCTGTATGATGACCACTTGTATACCTAATCCTGAATTATACCCCACTTCTTTAAAAAAAGGTAGGGGAAAGATGACACAAATGAATGCTAGCATCTCCATGCAACAGGCAGGACAGTCAAAGAAAAGGATGGAAGCACAGTTGAACAAATATCATACTACACACCATAATTTAATTCAACTTCAAAAAGTAATACATAGATAACATTGCTTAAAGTGTGTATACTTTTTTGGCATTCCTATAGGTATGCACAATATATATACGCATAGACATGTACGTTTGTAAGCATATGTTGTCTGAAAATAATACTGTTTTATCTGCTGAAGGTTTTATTTAGACTTCAGCACAGGCAAGAGAGGTCCCTGTTCTGGGCCTCAGAGGGCCCTCTTGCTGCTGTATGTCTCTCCCGGGGGCCAGATGCACACTCTTCCTCCTCCTTGTAAACCATGATCCTGGGTACCCAGGACCTGAAATTCCTTGTCCAAGTGACCCTGACCCACTTGCAGAGGCTGAGCAGGCTCTTCCCTAGCTTGCCCTCCCTGCTGCTCACTGTGCTGCTTGGGGGTGTGCCCCCCAAGAACTGAGGGGTGGGTCAGGGACTGTATGGGAAGGAGAGTGGGGTAACTGGTACTGGGACGTGCAAGCTGGGTGGGAAAAAAATCAAGGAAGGCCAGGGCTGGAGGCTGGGTGAGGAAGGTCTAGGAGTCCCAGAAGCTTGAATGAGAACTTGGCCTTCTAGGCTGTTACGAAGTACATTTGTTAAGAAAGGAGGCTAGAACATGTTTCATTTAAGCTTCTCACCTTTATATATTGAGGTGTCTGGTGAGTGGGCCTCTATAGTACTTTTGTCCTAGATGCCACAGATGATGGGGGCTTTTCACTGTAATGAAACTATAAGCTTTTGTCAGCAGTGTTTTAAAAATGTTATTTAATATTTGTGTAACTGCAGTACTTTAGATCTGGCCTCAAGCCACTGAAAGAATGTATTTGGGATAATTGCAGAGCAACACTTTTTTCTACCAATCACCTTATCTCTATCCCAAATGAATATTTTCCTGTCTAGAGTGTGTGTGTATGAGGGGGGGGTGAGTAAAAGTCACTATATCTATTAAATGACTGAGTTGAATACGGTAACTTCACAGATAATTATACAAAGTCATTTTGCTCATTACCAGTTCATCTAAGTATACAATCCTTTTCAAGCCCTGCTGTGTTCATTTTTACCTACATACGCTAATCATGCCCTTCCCCCATTATCTGTCCTCTATTGAAGTGATTATTAGGTGTGCTGAGTACATAGCTAGGTACAGTGAACAGTACCTGTGGGCCCTACTCGGAATCTAGTTGTGTGCTCAGAAAATGAAAGAACAAATAAGAATCTCAATACAACCTTAGGTTTTATGACTTCTACTATAGATGGTACAGTAGATTGTAAGTTTCTTCCAGAGACTATCTTCCTATATTTTTAATGAGAACTTATTAACATATTAAAATAATAAAAATGAAAGTATGTTCATGTATCATTGTCAATTTGGTTTTTATAAACCCTTAAAGGAAGATACTAATCTTCCCATTTTATAAAAGAGAAAGTTTAGGCTTAGAGAGGTACAGTGATTCACCCAAGGTCACTCAGCTGTGAACTGGAAGGGCCAGGCAGAGAGGGAGAGTCACCTGACTTTGAGTGCAGCCCTCTGCTGTAGAGCCCCAGGACCACATCTTGTCATAAACAGTCACAACATTGTATCTGAGGGATATAACTTCAGTGAAAGTTATATTTCCTCTGGGCTAGGGAGTTCAGTTGGTAAATGAATGAGCTGGCCAATAGGAGGCCTCAACCCTTGGACGATTCTGGTTTATCAGATACATTTATGAATTTCCCACCCAACATAGGTTTCCCTAAAGGTCAGATAAAAAGGGAAGAGAAAGTAAACTGTACACAGCATATTTTATGGCTATTATTCAATTTCCTTTTTAGCCCACTTGAAAAAAGTCAGATTGATTAAGGTACAATTGCATAAAATCAAATTTGTCCTTTGTGGGGGTACAATTGGATGAGTTTGCAAAGTATGATTGGTCGTGATGACATCCCCACAGTTATAGTAAGGACTTCTGTCCCCCATCACCATCCCTTGTGCCCCTTTGAAGTCAGATCCTCCCCACTCCTGGCAACACCAATCTGCTGTCACTACAGTTTTGCCTCTTCTAGAATTTCCTATAAATGAAATCATACACGATGTAGCCTGTGGTGTCTAGCTTCTTTCACTCACTTGAGCTCACTTTTCATTGTTTTCACTTTTATTCCTTTTGTCTTTGAGGGCACACAAACCAGGGTTTTCTCTCCAAGTAGAATCAGATGGTGCCATCATTCCTTTTGACTTATTATTGATGGAAAATTCACTCAGAGAGTTCATAACCTCAGGCAAACTACTGCTTTGGATTTTTTCCGCACTGCATGGATGGGCTTTGACGTCAGATAGATTTATGGTTTGAATTGCAGCTTTTCCACTTTCTAACCATGGGATCTCGAACAGGTCTGATTTCTCTGGGCTCCAGTGATCTCTCCTTTGAAGTGGCGGGGAAGGGATGATAGTATTTTACTGTAGGATTGTTTCAAGGACCAAGTGAGACTTTACAGTATCTGGCATATTGTAGAGATTTTTTCTTTCTTTCTTTTTTTTTTTTTTTTGAGTTGGAGCGTCACTCTGTTGTCCAGGCTGGAGTGCAGTGTCACACTCACAACCGCTGCAGCCTCGACCTGCTGGGCTCAGGTGATCCTTCCACCTTAGCCATCCAAGTAACCAGAACTACAGGCACACACTACCACACGCAGCTAATTTTTTGATTTATTGTAGAGACAAGGTCTCACCAAGTTGCCCAGGCTGGTCTTGAACCCGTGAACTCAGGCAGTTCTCTCACCACAGCCTCCCAAAGTGCTGGGATTATAGGGATGAGTCACCGTGCTCAGCCATTGTAAGAGATTAATGAATGTGGTGGTGGTATAGGCACAGCTGCTGCATCTGCCTTCTGACCAGAGGACAGGGCTTGGACCCACGAAGGAAGATTAAGGAAATTACTCACTTATAGTATTGCTCAAACCAAACTCATTTGCAGGTCTTTCCATAACAGATTCTAAGCCTTATTTTACGGCACTTTTGAGACACATGGTAACAACTTGGGTAAATGTTTATAAACATTAGCAAATAAATAAACTTGAAGAGAAATAGTTCTGAATCCATGAAACATATTAAGCTAAGAATAAATAAGGAAGTAATTGACCAAATTGTTTCTTGAACTTTGTATTATTATTATTTATTTATTTATTTATTTATTTTTTGAGTTGGAGTTTTACTCTGTCGCCCAGACTGGAATGCAGTGGCTGCTCCTGGCCACTGCAGCCTCTACTCACTGGGCTCTGGCCATCCTTCCGCCTCAGCCTTCCGAGTAGCCAGAATTACAGGCACGCACTACCACGCCCGGCTGATTTTTGATTTATCGTAGAGATGAGGTCTCGCTGCCCAGGCGGGTCTCGAACGCATGGGCTCAGGCAATCCACTCACCTCAGCCTCCCAAAGGTGCGGGATTACAGGCTGAGCCACCGAGCCTGGCTTGCATTATTATTATTATTTCAGCCAGGGTCTCTCTGTTGCTCAGGTTTGAGTGCAATGGCACCATCACGGTTGACCACAGTCTCAACATCCTAGGCGCAGGAGATCCTTCCGTCTCAGACTCCCAAGTAGCTGGGGCCACAGGCACTCACCATCACACCTGGCTAGTTTTTGTTTTGTTTTGGTTTTTGGTTTTTGGTTTTTTCTGTTAAGAAAAGGTCTCACTATCTTGCCCAGGCTGGTCTTGAACTTCTGGGCTGAAGTGATCCTCTGGCCTCAGCCTTCCAAACTGGTGGGATTACAGGTGTGGTCACTACATCCATGCAGCCTGTTCCTCAAACTTTAGAAATTCCTGAACAATCAATATTCTTGTCCTTCACTTTTGTTTGGAATGTTTTTATTGCAAACTGAAGGGTCTAGAACTATCCAGCCTATGAGCAGATCAACTCTATTACTTCAAAAAATAAACAAAAACCAAAGCAATCTTTTAAAAAGTTACATACTTACTGCAAGCCTACTGATGTCTTCTCACAACTAGATTTCAGTACCTCAACTCACACCTGTCAACTGGACTCAGGTCTGTTGTGGATTATAAATATTCACCAGGTAAGGTAGTTGTACATGGAGAAGTAAACTGAAAATAGCTTGTGCCTCCATACATATTATCTAAGAAGATTCTTAAGTAAAATTTCCTCAAGGCCATATCCATAGGTGGCATTTTATTTTACCTTGATTTTAACTTCTTGCAACATATCTCATGCAAATACATTTTAGTATGTTCATTTAGTATTTTATTGCCAATTGTGGGAGAAATCGTGATGTAAAAAATCTGGTCTTGTGTTTATGTGTGTCTGTGGAGGCAACTGTGTCCTTCTTTATGGATGAGACCCGACCTGTTGTCAAGGTAGGATGTTGAGACGAATGGACCAGGATGCATTTGCCACGCTTATGATTTCCAAAGAAACCAATTAACCTTTGCTGTGATCTTGACCTTCTTCAGAGCTTACAAATGCGAATCCTTGGTGTGCCTTCCTTTGATAAATTTAGCACAAATCAATATCAGAAATAATAACAATTTTTGAGGCATTTGGAGACGTGGAAAAGGGAAGAACAATAACCTTGTCCATTTTCCGTGCCACGTGCTGTTGTCTGGGACACAGAAAAGAGAAATCCATGCCTGGTCCTTGACATTAAAAGCAGAGTCATTGTTTGGGCTGGACTATTGCAGAAGGGCAGTGTGTCCCCTGTTCCTCACCACAGTGCCAGGAATATAGTAGACCCTCAATGGGATCAGCACTGGCTTAATGAATATTTCTTTAGTCAATAAACATTTGCTAATAATTATATTTATTAATTAAATAGCAATCAATTTCTGAACTCCAGTAAAAAGAATAATTTAAGAAAGCATTTGGTTCAGGTAAGCCAAATTCTTTTCTTTAGGGTAATTGATGGAAGAAGCATTATGCAGAAATTAAAAAACAAAAATCCTCATTCTCAGATTATTTTCTGGAAATCTTGTTTCTTGAATATTAATTATAAAGATGGCATATACATTTGAGGGAAAGCAAGTGAGCGAGACAAAGGGATAGACAGTGCTTGCTGAGTTCCCAAGGAGTGGGTGAGGTCCCTGGGGCTTTTGGGGACCACAGAGGATGCTGTCTTGGGATCCTGTGAGCTCTGATGAGTAGTCCAGAAAGTTGAGTTGGTGAGGGATAAGGCTGGACTGACTTAGTGCAGTACTGAGACCTGGTCAGTGTGTTTTGAGGCTGAAGTGATGGTGCCTTGCTAGCCTCTCCTTCCACCCAAACTTGACCTTGGACCGGACAGATTTACAGTCTCTGACCTAAGCTAAACTGGTGTTTCCAAACAACTTACCACCTGCACTCCTGATTTCCTAATGTGCCTAGTATTTTTCTATAAATGGACTCACTTGAAAGGACTTTGTCACTGTACCACTTAAATCATCTGCCTTATGAACCACCCTTTGAGGAAATACTGCTTAACCATCTACATCCTCAAATAGCACACCTTTGCTGAAACTCCTGTCTCCAAACAGTAATGCCCGTGAGGTAGGGACTTTTGTCTTCATGTGTGTTGTGTGTGTGTGTGTGTGTGTGTGTGTGTGTGTGTCTGGTGTGTAAATTGCCCAGTGGAATCCTAAATTTTAAAAAAAGATTTGGAACCTTATGCTAATGTTTAAATACGGTAACCCCATATTCTGCAAAACTCTGTAATTTCAGCCTTTGCTTTTGGTAGAGCTTACGATAACTTAATTTTCTGTGCTGTCAAGGAGATTTGGACTTTTGGGATTTAACAACCTAAATTAAAAGGAAAGATCTTTGGCAAGCCTCACAAAGATCACTAAGACATCGGAAGTGTTCTTTTAAATAAAGAAGCTGCAGTCGGTCCTGTAGAGGAGCTCCATAAACACAAGACCCTTGATCCTCAGTCCTCCCCACTGTCTGTTGGGTCCAGTCTTATACACAGCAAAAGGCACCTGTCCTACAAAGCCCCTATCAGGAGCTGGGTTTTAGGATGACAGTGGCTGTTACTGGTCTGTGTATGGACAGGTTCTTAGGGGCAGTTTCTTCAGACAGGTTTTCCAAAGAGATCTCTACTTTTTATCTCTTTTTAAAATTTTCTAGATCCTGAACATTCTGTGTACTGATCTTTTATTTAGAAGCTTTATGACAACTGAGTGACAGGGTATCAGTACCCCCAAACCTTGACAAGTCTGCATTCGTTCTTCTCAGATAACATTGAAGAAAGCCTTCACTTTCCAGGAAGCGTTATCTTTTCTGTTTTCTCAGGTCACTCTGCAGCTACCTTTCATCTGAACCATCAAGGGGCTCGAATTCTCAAGTTTTGTTATTTTCTTCTGTATTAAAAGGGTCCTCTAATAATTGGACCCCTGGGCTTAAATTGACCAGTAGTCCTTGGGTTCAACTTCACTCATTCTGTGGGTATTTATTGAACATTATTGAGTTTAACTTCATTCATTCAATGTATATTTATTGAACATCTTTTCAACTTCATTCATTCACTGTGTATGTATTGAACATCTTTTTCACTTTCTTCATTCAATGCATATTTCTTGAACACCCTTGACTTCAACTTCATTTTCAGTAAATATTGAATATCCTTGACCTCAGCTTCATTCATTCAGTGGGTATTCATTGAGCATTCTTCACTTCAATTTTATTCATTCAGTAGTTGTTTACTGAGCATCCACAGTGTCCCAGACACAGCACTAGGTGTTAGAGGTATAGCATCTTTCCTTTGAAGACCACATGGGTGACGAGTGAGTTCTCCCGAACTTTTATTAGATTTCATTTGTTCTAAGACCATTGTTTTTTTTTTTTTCGATCATGGGTGACTCCACATATATATTTGTGTCTGCATTAATTCTGGTAGCCAATGCATTCTTTTCTATTCTGGCTCTGGAAAAATCCTGTTTATTCATTGGATACTATTGTTCTAACCTTTCTAATGCTTATCTTGAAGGTTTTAGATATAGGGCATATAACTCAGGTTGAGATCTGGCTATGAGCAATAAGAAAAATATAATTTTCTTAGACAAAATGGGTGTTTATGTCTCTCTCAAAGGCTAGGGCTGGTATGGCAGCTTCACACAGCCCCCAGGGCCACACACTCCTTTTCATTGTCAACTGCCCCTGGCCTATAGTCCCAAGATTACTTCATAGCCCAAAATGGCTACTCCAGTTCCCGCCATCATATCTACATTTCAGCCACCCAAAAGGTGAAGGGACCAAGAAATAAGGTCAAAGACCCGCATAAGCCATTTTTTTCTTTTAGTAAATTGCCGTGTTATCTATGTACTTATTTATATTTTATTTTCTTTTATTTTAGATTCAAGAGTATCAGCCATTCTTTGTCTATTTGTTTTCCCTGGCATATACTCAATCTTTTTTTTTTTTTTTTTTTGAGTCAGAGTCTCACTTTGTCACCTAGACTGGAGTGCAGTGGTATGCTCACGGCCACCCCAGTGTCGACCTGCGGGGCTCAGGCAATTCTTCCCTCTCAGCCTTCCAAGTAGTCGGAACTACAGGCATATACTACCACACCCGGCTAATTTTCTGATATATTATAAAGACGAGGTCTCACCAAATTGTCCCGACTGGTCTCAAAACCCTGAGCTCAGGCAATCCTCTCGCCTTGGCCTCCCAAAGTGCTGGGACTATAGGCTTGAGCCACTGCGCCCGGCTGTATTCAGTCTTTACTACTTCATTTATTTCTTTTTTATGTGTCAGGGTCTCACTCTGTCACTCATTCTGGAATGCAGTAGCATGCTCCTGGCCCACCGCAACCTCAGCCTCCTGTGAGCTCCTGTGAGCTCAAGTGAGCCTTCTGCCTCAGTCTCCTAAGTAGCTGGGACTATAGACTTGTGCCGCCACACCTAGCTAATGTTTTTTGGGTTTTTTTTTTTTTTTTGGAGAGACGAAGTCTCGCTATGTTCGCTAAGCTGGTCTTGAACTCCTATATTCAAGTAGTCCTCCCACCTCGGCCTCCCAAAGTGCTGGGATTGTAGGCATGAGCCACGAGGCCTGAACAATATTTACTACTTTGAAATGCATGTTTCTTCCAACATGAAAGAGTAATTCCTTGTTACCTCTCTGTGGTAACATGTCACACTATTTAATTTCAGAAGATTCCTGGCATGAAATGTGTCTGTCCATACAAGCAAAAAGAAAAAGGCAACATGCTATTAACTGACTTTAAAATGCTTCTAATGTATCTTTAAACATGAGCTCACACAATTAAAAGCAAATAGAGACAAATGTTCTGATTTTTATTCTAGCACATGAAAAAGTCTCTGAAATTTTTGATAGTTTTCTTCTTATCAATGGAGCTATTTAATAGGACCTGCAGGCCACGCTGGTATTTTCTTTTGTGGATGCTGTATTTGATGCTGACACGGTGTTAAAACGCTCCCCCAGCCACAGCAGAGGCTCAATATTAATTCCAGAAAGCCTCCTTTTGTGAGTGCCTTTGGCAGTCCTGGGAATGATGCTGTTGGTTACTCTGGGCTGAAAACAGGCCTCAGATCAGGTGTCACCATTTGACACGTTCATTTATTGCAAACGGAAGGGCTTTGCCCATCCCATGCCATTTTTCTAGCTACACATCTATGGCTGATGCTTCCTGGGAGTTGCTACCAGGTCTCTGAAAGGAGGCAAACAGCTTTTAGAAGTGAACTGAGCAGAGCATGGACCACAGTTTCATTGCCTCCCAAAGTTCTCGAAGCATTTCCCGGTCAGCTTTGGCAGGGTGTTAGAGACCCACAGGGTATCTGCGGCCAGCTGCAGACAGTGTTGGTCTTCCTGAAGATGCACAGTCTACCTGGGGTGGCAGAAGTGCTCAGAGACACCATAATGAAAGCGCAGAGATCAGTCACCGTGTCTTAGAGTGGAAGGACTCAGAAACCGAGAAAAGACAAAGCAAGGAGAGGAAAATCTTCTGACTGGGAGGGTGGTGTGGGTCTGGGATTTCCTGTGGAGTTAGCATGGCTCTTACCACAACCCTTCATACCCCAAAAGAAGCAGGTAAATCTCATGCGAATCTCCCTGGGTTATTGTTTTTGTTTTTGTTTTTGTTTTGTTTTGTTTGAGTCAAAGTCTCACTCTGCTGCCCAGACTTGAGTGCAGTGGCATGATCATGAGAATCATGGGTCACCACAGTCTCGACCTCCTGGGCTCAGGTGATCCTTCCATCTCAGCCTCCCAAGTAGCTGGGACTACAGGTGTGTGCCACCAAGTCCAGTTAATTTTTTTTATTTTTTGTAGAGATGAGGTCTCTCTATGTTGCCTAGGCTGGTCTCAACTCCTGGGCTCAAGCAATCCTCCGGTCTTGGCCTCTCAAAGTGCTGGGATGATACATGTGGTCCCTGGGCTTTTTTGCACATCCCCTCAAGGGCTTGTCCATAAGCCCAAAGGCCCCTATGCCACCGGCTTCATGTCTGTGTCTGTGTCCTGTTGCAGGCTGCATGAGAGCCCCGCAGCGCCCTGACTCTCATGTTCCTCCTTCTACAGGACTTGGGCCATCTCGGGGCCACTGTCACTTTCCTCATGAGGGACAGATGTGATCTTTCTCACAGCCAGCTGGGGATACAGGTGGATCTTGTTAACAGGAAAATAACTGTAAAATATGGCATCTTCCCTTGGATAAAGCTGTTGCTTTAGAAAGGAAATGAGAGAGAGATGCGATGGTACTTTGTGTGTATGAGCCATTCTCTCCCCACAGCCATCTCAGTGTCAATGACATCCTTTGATAGCTGCCGTGGAATGGACTACACACCCCAATCTGACTCGTAGGGGAAAGAAGAGAATGAACTGTAGGCATCGGAGAAAGAACAGAGGAAATGGGGGTTTCGCTTTTTTGTGGGGGGGTTGGAGTCTCACTCCGTCACCCAGGCTGGAGTGCAGTGGCACACTCACGGCCACACCAGCATCCACCTGCTGGACTCCGGCGATCCTTCTGCCTCAGCCTTCCAAGTAGTTGGAACTACAGGTGCATGCTGTCATGCCCAGCTAATTGTTTATTTATCGTAGAGATGAGGTCTCGCCAAGTTGCCCGGGTTGGTCTCGAACCCGCAGGCTCAGGCCATCCACTCGCCTCAGACTCCCAAAGTACTGGGATTACAGGCTGAGCTACTGAGCCCGGCCAGTGAGTTTTGCCTTTTTGGCAATGGTTTTGGTGTCACTGGGATTCATCTGTGTTTGTAGGTGGCTGCTACCCTTCTGAAAACACATTTTTTTCTTCCACTCCAGGGGGAAGCTGCTGCTGGAGGGCAGCTTTTCCTGACCTCTGCCTCCCAAGGAGGCCATGCAGCTTGTGGCCCTACATTCTGTCAGAGGTGCCGGGTCCGAGCTTGAGCAAAGAACGAAGCCAGTTCCAATGATGTGTATGGTTAGCCCCTTATTTTGTGATTACTCCCAAGGCCTAGAAATATTCCCTTGATGGTTACAGTTGATTCGCCTTAATGCAGGTGCCAGTGATGCAGTCTGTGGTCCGTTTAGCCTCTCTGTTCACCCATCAACCCTGTAACTGATGAGGCAGAGGATAGAAAATCAAGGTCTGGCCTTGAGCCTGGGCTCTCTGCATCACAGCTGTGGGCAAGTCGCCACCCTCTGGGTTTTTGTAAAGTGGAAGGATGACAGCTGCCCAGGGTGGCACCCAGTGCTGTTAGGGACCTAACATGACATCATTTATTTGACAAGAGTGCTCTTAAAACTGTCAAGAATTGAGTAAGATGAAGCATTGCCACCTTGCCCTTTGGCGGGGTGTGTACTTCTTCAGAGTACAAGTGTGGGAGAAGAAGGAGGTGAACCTTGGCAGTCTGCTCTCTCTCTCTCTCTCTCTCTCTCTCTCTCTCTCTCTCTCTCTCTCTCTCTCTCTCTCTCTCTCACTGAGTCAG
Source organism: Carlito syrichta (assembly GCF_000164805.1). Lineage (NCBI taxonomy): Eukaryota > Metazoa > Chordata > Mammalia > Primates > Tarsiidae > Carlito > Carlito syrichta. The sequence goes on from NW_007212325.1 coordinate 515,022, forward strand.
GTTCTCACTCTGTCATCCAGGCTGGAGTGCAGTGGCATGATCACGGTTCACTGCAGTCTTGACCTCTTGGGCTCAGATGATCCTTCTGCCTCAGCCTCCTGAGTAGCTGGGACTACAGGTGTGTGCCACCATGCCTGGCTAGTTTTTTGATTTGTTATAGAGATGAGGTCTCACTATGCTGCCCAGGCTGGTCCTGAACTCCTGGGCAATCCTCCTGCCTCGGCCTCCCAAAGTGTTGGGATTACAGGCGTGAGCCACCACGGCAGTCACCTTTTTTTTTTTTTTTAAGTTTGAAAATTTGCCAAGGTAGCAGGAGATTGAACACAAGTTTTGCAATTATTTGGAGGATTCATTGAACCATTCTGTTTCTGTCCACCGCTATTTGAAACTACTTATGAGCAATGCTGTCATTAGTGATCTTGTTACACATGTGCTAGTGCAAAACTTAAGTTGTGCCAGGCACTCTGTTAGCCATGGGTTGGGGTTCCATGGTTGAGGTCATTATCAGGACTTGAAGTGCCAGCCCAATGAGGTGCTTATGTTTGGCCGCAACAAACAGAAATGGAGTCCAGAGACCTTCCGGGAGGCCAGGAGTGAGAATATTTGCTGGTATTATAAAATCTGTCTTGTGGTCATTTGGGACTGATATTTTCTGGAACTGGAATCTGAAACTGGAAGTTTTCTCTGAGAATTATGGAGGAGAGCTGTCCCAAAATGTTTTAAAATGAGTGACAAAGCCCGCCTGGTCTCACTTTCTGCCCGCAAGTTAGAATACATAAACATTGAGTAGAGATATTACAGTACTCACTGAAGTGTTTATCAGTCATTTAAATGTTACCCCACTTCCTTTTTCATAAGCCTGGCATTATAGAAATGTGATTTCACTGCTGACTGCTAGTAGGTGACATTCGTGTCATAAATTACGCCTGGGAGTCAACGGCCCTTGGTGCTGGGATCTCTTTAGGACCTGGCATAGATTCTGTTCCTGGTTTGGCTTGTTCTCCATGGGTCTCATCCAGTGGCCGCTGCCTGGCCCCCTCCACATGCCTCCCACCCAAATATAGCATTGAGAGCGAGTCCCCGAGTCCCCGGCCACCAAGCCTCTACTGCCATGCTGAGGTTTTACAGCTGGGGGGCTGAGGTCACCTCTGCCCCAGGGACAGCCCTCAGGACAGGGAGGAGCAGATTTGGACAATTTATGGCACAACAAAGACAACCAAGTCCTGAGGCACCCGTGAGTATCTCTGCTTAGACTGGCTTTGTAGGGAAGACAAATAAATAGCAGATTGCCTGCCCCCTACTTCCCATCCCGTACATTCTGGCTGGTGTATTTTCTCTTTCTGCAGTCAGTAGCTATAGAATCTGTTTATGGACATTTATTTATGTTTATGCCTAGAAGAGTGTTTTTGTGGGGGGTCGGTTAGAAGGAGGAGAATTATTCCGGGTAATTTTATGTGATTGCTAACAAACGTCTTTTCCCTTCTCCATAGTTCCCATGGTGATTTTTTTCAGTTGGCGTAGCACTGATCTTGTGGGCTTTAATTAGACTCTAATAGTCCCCGGGAGCAGCGTGTTGTGATGTGTTTGTCTCTCTCTTTATTTAATGTTTGTGGGTGGTTAGACAACATACAACAGTAGAAAGTCTACTCTGTTGCTATCTGTTACATCACTTCATATCATAACAGGAATGTAAGTGTAGCATGAAAGGAAAAAAGTTAATAATAAATGATTTTTGCTTTATTTCCCTCTTGAAAATGTCCATTCAAAATTCTTTAGGGATTATCTAGTAAAATTTTGGTTTTTAAAAATCACGAATGAGGATAGACCCCAGAGGTTCCCAGTGTGGGGGCCTCAGCCCGGGGCAGGTAGAGGCTGTTGGTCACTGCAGAAAGTCAAGAACCCAGCACTGTCTGTAAACAATAAATAGTGTACCTTGTGTATACGTGTGTTCTGTTGCTATTTTTCAAGTGCGTGTTGATCCTGTTGTGACTAATCAGACATAAATTCAATGAAAAACACTGAATTTATGATTGCCTCCTATAATTATATATTTTCTCTATAACAAAAAGATATAACATACAGCCACTACCATATAGGGATGCACAATTTTAACATTAAAAGATAGCTCCTCTACTTGAAATGGTCAGAAGCCACCGTTCTTAACTATTCACTAGAGTAATGTTTATCCCTATGTAAATTTAGAGATATTTAGAATAAAAGTTACGAGGAGGCAGAAGACAATGTGACTGAAGCCAGGCCTGTGTGCAAACATCTTCATTGGCTTGTGACAGAGGTGGATCAGACACAGCAGATGAGGAAGATTTCCCGGGACACGGAGGAGGCATAGGCAGCCATAGGCGTTGCTGCCCCATGACCACTGTCTTCTGCCCAGTGTGATCTCCCTTCTGGCACAGGTTGGCAACCACATCATCCCTTTGTCTGTGTTTTTTTTTCTGTTTGGGACAATGGATACATTGTGCATGTGCTCAGGAAGCCTCCTTTCCCCAACTATAGCTATCTGATTGGCTTAGCAAGAAGCCAAGCGACGACTGGTTCAAATGCACATGCAAGCCGGGCTTGGTGGCTCAGCCTATAATCCCAGCACTTTGGGAGGCTGAGGTGAGTGGATTGCCTGAGCCCGTGGGTTCGAGACCCGCATGGGCAACTTGACGAGACCTCATCTCTATAATAAATCAAAAATTAGCTGGGCGTGGTAGCGCGCACCTGTAGTTCCAGCTACTTGGAAGGCTGAGGTGGAAGGATCATCAGAGCTCAGCAGGTTGAGGCTGCGGTGACCAGGAGTGGCCACTGCATTCCAGTCTGGGTGACAGAGTGAGACTCCAACTCAACAAAACAAAACCAAAAAACAAATGCACATGGAGTTTGCAGTGGAGAAATGGAGACTCTGATGTCCTTGCTGCGGACTTTTATTTTTTGGAATCTAAAAAACACAAGCGTTCCAGGGGCCTGGCAAATTCCCAGGTGGCCACGCCATAAACACTATCTCACTGAAGTCTTATTGAGCCATGGCAGGAATTCCAGGCTTCTAACTACAGTATCAGATGGGAAGGTCTGCATGGGAGGTGATGCCTTTGAAGGGCAGTCCGTTTGTGGGCAAATTCTTCTGCACCTCTGTGAACACATTTGATGTACATTTCTACTCCTCTGTGTTGGATAATGGTTGCTACTAAAAATAGCTTTAGAAGGAACATCAGGATACAGCTGTAGGGAGACCAGGAAGCAGGGCAGAGTGTTATGAGTTTTAAAATTTTACTTTCCTGAATGCATTGTATGTGCACAGTTTATCAGGGCCCCAACCCCACTACTCATGACATTTTTAAAGGCAAAGGCATTTGGACTGGTAAAATGCAGGTTGTCTGGTCTTGCCTCCTAATTCCTGGTTATTTCTGTCACGGCAGTTATGCCTCAGGTTGGGGTCTTTAAGTTAGAAGGCTCTGCCCCTCCTCTTATTCTCCTTCTGGATAGGACATAAAAATACGAGGATGCCTCTGTAGTTTGGGAATGTGTGGACAGCAGTGGTACCGACCTGAACAGGGTCTGAGGGCCCAGCTAGGGGATACTAACCACAGCTGGACATCACCCACCACAAAAGATACAGAAGGAGAACTGAGATGCACAGTGGTGGGTGGGCAGGCAGCAAGGCGGCCAGCCACCTAGGAACACTGTGTTCCACCCTGTGGGAGACACCCATTCCAGCACTTTCCATCCAGCCTCTTGGTGCACTGTAAGTCTGTCATTTCTCATTTGCAGAAGCCACCGTCGAAGCACCCTGCCTGCCAGGTTCTTGGTCTTGAGATCGCCATATACCAAGAGTCTGCCACCAATTGAGGATCATTTTCATGCTTGAAAAAAAAATGTTAAAAGCCCTGATGGGTCAGATCCTGGTCTACTATGTGGCATTGGCACCCAGGAGGGAGCTGCAGGGACACTGACCACCTCATTTCCCTTGCTACAACTCACTGTGGATCTATGCCTTCAAGTCCTTGTCCTTCTGAGCCTATTTATAGCTCCAGCCTCTCCCATGTCCTCTGCGAGGGCTGTCATGCACTCTTCACCCCACGTCAACTCAGTTCTGCCCCTCCTATATCCTTAATTTACCTCCTTCTGTTCAAAGTGGTCCCCTCAGCGCTGGGGCTTTGGAGTCGGTGGGCACACGCCCATTCACCCTTCCTTTCTTTTCCTGGTGTCTTTTCCAGTGTAATCCACTGTAGGTTTCCACAAGATGATCACTGACTAGAGCGATGTATGCAGCGTGGATCCTTTGAGGATTCCCACAGCAAAGTCACCTCAAAGCCATGGGCCTGTATGACGTTCAGACTTATTTAAAAAATGATTTTTCTTTCTCCTCGTTGCCACGGGGCTGTCATATACCACATGGCGGGGGGGTGGGGAGCAGTACAGTGCCTTGTCTTCAAAGTGCAAATTCCCAGGACTTTTGGGTTAGGGAAAGACATTCCGTATTCCCTCGCTTCTAAAGATCTTCTCTTTGAGAAACTCTTTGGAGGATAATGTACATTCCTGCTTTGCTTTGCGTTGTAATTCTTAGAAACGAAGACTATTCTGTTTATGCATCTTCCCCTAGACATTTGCTCCCCACAAAGTGGGAAAAGAAAATGAGGTGTTGTGTTGGGCCCAGCTGGGCAACCCATTCCTACAGACCCAGCAGAAACTCCTCTTGCCTTCATTGCCTCCTTTCTCGGTTGTACCTGCAGGTTGAGCTAAAGTCCTACATTCCCAGGGGCTGGATGGTATGTCGTACATACAGTTCAGATCTGGGGTTGGTGATGTTTTTGTTGTTTAACTGTGACCCTCGCAGAATTATTAAGAAGAAGAAAATGGTCCTATTTCATGACTAAAGAAATTTCCCAAACGCTCATAAAAGATTCCTGCAGCTAGGTAGCCGTCTCTTCTCCAGAGAGATTCTTACGTCAGCAGAGTTCAAGTAGGTAGATGTGTGTTGTGTAGAATGTTTATAATATTAGTTGTTAGATATGCAGACATGCACAGGTGCCTGAGAGACAACGGGAAACTGGATCCTCCCTTGGGAGGTGCTTGGTTTGGAAAGTGACGATCTGAGAACCTAATAAAGCAGAAGACCCCAAAGCCCACTGTTTCTCTTTGAGGTTTGGAATATGTCATAGGTCAGGACATGAACAATTGAAAATTGGTTCTTGAACCCATAACCCCACCCTAATACGTTTATATAGTTTCAGCAATGTTCTACTCATCTGCACCCCCAGCTATTCCCCCGAGGAGTGAACAGGGATTGAACCTGGAGGAAGAAACATCAGAAAGGAAAATGAGATCATGGGTCTATCCAACATTTCCATGTGAAGGTCTTTCCAGATTAAGATGTCTGATTTGGATTGATGTGGTCTTGGATATAAAATAATTCTCAGTCAGGCTCCGTGGCTTGCCTGTAATCCCGCGCTTTGGGAGGCTGAGGTGAGTGAATTACCTGATCCCGCGGGTTCAAGATCTGCCTGGGCAACTTGGAGTTCATCTCCACAATAAATAAAAAATTAGCCGGGTGTGGTAACACTCGCCTGTAGTTCCAGCCACTTGGAAGGCTGAGGCAGAAGGATCCCCGGAGCCTGGCTGGTCAAGGCTGTGGTGGTCGGGCGTGGCCATGGCACTCCAGTCTGGGTGACAGAGTGAGACTCCAACTCCAAAAAAAAAAAAATTATAATAGTAATAGTAATAATAATAATAATAATTCTCAAACCAAGCCGATGCTGATGGTACTTTGTCCCAGCCCCTCCTCCCTTGGCTTTTTATTGGTCAGATCTAAAAAAAAAAACTAATATAAAACTTTTTTAAATCATAGGAAGCAAATATGAAAATGTGAGCAGTAATAGATGCTCAGTCCATGTTTAAATATGTAATCATTATAGCCCATATATATGTAGAAAATCCTTCTTTCACATTGAAGTCCTGAAACTTCTAGAGGGTGAATAGAATCGCTTCCTGCTCTTGAGAAGACTGCAATCTGGAATATTCAGTTTGTATGTATATTTTAATATATGCTCTTTCACAACTTTGTTCTAAATTATATAGGCTGAAGAGTTCTTTTTGGCTTAGGACTTTGAAATAGATCATTTCTTTACCCTTTTCTCATCATCTGACCAAAAAAAAAAAAAAAAGCCATCATTCATAGTTTTGTAGTTTATTCAGACCAAGAATTGTTGTTTTACTCCTCAGTCTTGCACGTAGCGGGTTTTCAATAAATATTATTGACGTATTTAGTGGTTACTTCTGCTCTTTAAATTATACTGTAACTGATGAAGTAGATTGTAGGGTGAATGTATGTGAAATGATCATTTGTCCAGATTCACTTTTTTTCCTTCTGATTGTAAATGAGACTTTATGAAAAATAATCACATTCTCTTTCTCTGCCCATTCTAGTGATCTATTATTGTTTTATAAACCACTGCAAAATTTAGTGGCTATTATCTGTTAATTATTTTACTGAGATTGTTTCTTATAGTTTTAAAATCACCCCAAAATTTAGTGGCTCAAAACAAATGTTTTACCATTGCATGGCTCTTTAGGTTGGCTTGGTTCAGCTGGGCTGTGTTTGGACGGGACATCCTGTGTGGTTTCTGTCTGAGATTGGCTAGGCTGGCATCTTCAGTCCATGACTTCTTCTGAGTCCAACTCCTACACTGGTGTGACCAGAGCAGCTCAAGGCTGACCAGGCATCTCTCCTCCCACGAGGCCTGTCCACAGGCCAGCTTTGGCTTTGCTCCAGCATGATGGGCTTGGGTATCAGCCTCCAGAGCCGGCATTCTAAGAAGCCAAGGCTGAAGCTACAAGACTTCTAATGAGCTAGACTTAGGAATCCCAGACCTGGGCTTCTGTCACATTCTTTTGGTCAAACAAGTCACTAGGACTGACTCAGATTCAGGGGAGAGGGCAATTAGATTTTATCTCTTAGTGGCAGAAGCAGCAAATAATTTGCAACCATCTAATTTACCACATGACAGATGAAAAAATAGCAATTTTTTTCCTTATATTTTAACTATGTTTATTAGGTTGGTCCAATGAACAAAAAGACAGTTTTCTTTTTAGAAAGGCACAAACATATTTGGTTCTTGCATAGTGCTGTTAAATTTTACACTGTGTTAGTTTCAGATTATACCTAAGTTGTCATAAACTGGAGTAGAGAACATTTAAGTGCCCACTTTGAAACTGATAACAGCATATTATAATAATTTTAAGGTTCTGACACTGTTATTTGTGAGAGCCTGTCTGAGAATTGTCCTCTTGAGAGCAAAACTTCTGGGGGACCGAAAATCCCGCTGAATGCAGTAAAAATGCCCAAGCCCATTAAAACCATAACCTCTCCCATAACCAACACATTTTCCCCAGAATCACACCAATTGTGAAATGAATTAAAACTTAAGACCCTTCTTTCCTAGAATAGCTGAATTTGAACCATGGAGTAACACTGTTTTTTTGTTGTTTTTGAGCCAGGCTAGAGTTCAGTGACAGGATCACGGCTACTGCAGCCTCAACCTGCTAGGCTCAGGTAATCCTTCTGCCAAGCCTTCCAAGTAGCTGGGACTACAGGTGCACACCACCATGCTCAACTAATTTTTTTTTTTTTTTTTTGGTAGAGACGAGGTCTACTATGTTGCCCAGGATGGTTTTGAACTCCTGGGCTGAGGCAATCCACTTTCTGCCTCCCAATGTACTGGGATTACAGGCATAAACCACTGCACTCCCTGGCTGGTAACACCATTCTATTTAACAGGAGAGTAAGAAAAATACTCCCAAGGTGAGTCTTTCACGAGGTGTCATAAGGGTCTCGTTAAAATGTAATGTGCCAAGATATTCTATACCTGAGGGCAGGTTGACCTCTGTGCCTCAATCTCTCTCCAGGAACCTGAACTTGGGCATTTAGAGAGAGGTAGGAAGAGGAGCTTTGCACAGCCTGGCCTGGCAGCCTGAGAATGTGCCTGCCCTGGACTGGTTCATGGCCATCTCTCCGAGGGCACTGACACCTTTCTAGGGACAACTGGGGAGGCTCCTTTGCAGCTTGCTTGGCTTTTAGTTCCTCTCTTCCTGTGCAAATGCATCTGCCAACAATACTGGTTCCTGGGGCAATGCAGGCCTCAAGTGCTGACCTTCTGGGACAGCTCAGTGCCTACTGCTCAAGATCATCTGCACCACAGTGCCCCCCCCACCCCGCACCATTGAAAGGATGAGAGCCCTGAGTCATGGCTGCATCCCCAGGGCCTGGGACCGTGCCTGGCACACGGTAGCATTCAGGGAATATTTGGTGACTGAGCAGTAGAGGCAGAAGTCACATATGTGTTTTTTTAAAAAATGAATTAGTTGCAAAGTGATAAAAGTTTAATTAAAACTCAAGTGGTTTTGCTTTTTCCTGGAGAAATGTGAAAACCTGGCAACACTGGGTCTTGGGTGGGGAGATTGGCGGGAGCTGGGCCATGGCTTCCCCCTCTTTGGACTGGGCTAGTGTTCCAGGCAGCAGGAGGCCCCTGCCCATCTATGGCTTTACACCCAGGCTGCTTCTCCTGTCTGAGTTTGCAAACCCCATAAGGCATATTCCCAAATCTAATTTGGAAAAACTCCTAAAATATTACCATTTATTTGGAGGGAGATCATGAAATTATTGCATTGCAAGATTTATCTATTTATTTATTTATTTTTGAATTGGAGTCTCACTCTGTTGCCCAGACTGGAGTGCAGTGGCATGCATGCTCATGGCCACTCCAGCATTGATCTGCTGGGCTCAGGTGATTCTTCTACCTCAGTCTTCCAAGTAGCCGGAACTACAGGCACAGAATACCATGCCCAGCTAATTTTTGATTTATTGTAGAAATGAGGTCTTGCCAAGTTGCCCGGGCTGGTCTCAAACCCATGGGCTCAAGCAGTCCACTTGTCTTAGCCTCCCAAAGTGCTGGGATTACAGGCTGAGCCACTGAGCCCAGCCACAAGATTTATTTTTAACTGCAGCTCTATTGAGATTTAATTCACATACCATAAGAGTCACCCTTTTAAGGTACACAGTGCAGTTGCTTTTCATATATTCAGACTTGTGCAACCATCACCAGGATCTAATCTTAGAACCTTTTCATTACCCTAAGAAGAAACCCATACCCAGGAGCAGTCACTCCCAATGTTCCACCCCACCCCTTAGCCCTAGACAATCACTAGCCTATTTTCTTTCTCTGTAGATTTGTTTGTTCTAGATAGTTCATATAAATGAAGTCATGCATTATGTGGCCTTTTGAGTCTGGCTTCTCTCACTTAACATAGTGTTTTCAGAGTTCATTCATGTCGCATCTATTAGTTCTTTTTTTTCCATTGTTTAGATAGACCACATTGTGTTTATCCATACATCAGTTGATGGACTTTCGGGTTCATTCCACTTTTTGGCAATTATGAATAATTTCTAGAAGATTTTTAGCTCTACTAAATAGCTATATGTTGTACAGAAAGTCCCCTACTAATGAACTTTCAAATTGCAAACTTTCAAAGATATGACTGTGTATTTTACATTTCTAATCATGTAAGTTAGTTTATGTGTCTGGTGTGCATCATCTCATGCGTGCATCCTCTACAAGTGGTTGTGCTTTTTGTACTTTCTGTATAAAGTGCAGGTGTATATTATCTTTATTTTAAGCTCAGGATGTCTGGAAACAAGCATAAAAGCAGCAGTGGTATAGCTGGTACTGCTAAGTGCCAAACAATAATGATACACCATACTTCTCAAGATACCGTGCTGTAAGATTTAAATTTTTTTTTATTTTTTGTGTTTTTTAATGTATTATTTATGTGAAAAGTGTTATAAACATATTGCAGCCAGGCTCGGTGACTCAGCCTGTAATCCCGTGTCTTTGGGAGGCTGAGGTGAGTGGATTGCCTGAGCCCGCGGGTTCGAGACCCGCCTGGGCAGCGAGACCTCATCTCTACAATAAATCAAAAAATCAGCCAGGCGTGGTAGTGCATGCCTGTAATTCTGGCTACTTGGAAGGCTGAGACGGAAGGATCGCCAGAGCCCAGCAGGTCGAGGCTGCGGTGGCCGGGAGCGGCCACTGCACTCCAGTCTGGGCGACAGAGTGAGACTCCAACTCAAAAAAAAAAAAAACGTATTGCAGTACAGTACTCTATAGCTGTACTGAAGCTAAGTTGGTAGGACTTACGAACAAATGGGACTTAGGAACACGCTCTTGGAACAGAACTCGTTCGTATGTAGGGGACTTACTGAATAGCACATTGGAAATGAGAGAAAAAAACTTCATATCAAAGAAACAAGCCTAGGTTGTCAACATTCCAGAAAGTTTGAAAAATCACTACTGTAGGAAGAAGCATGCAACCTAATGGCTCCTGAGTTACAGAGAACCAAGGCCATGCCAGGGAATGTCCAAGTGAAGAACAGGACAGGCAGGGGACTTTGTTGGAGAGAGTCTCCAGTGAAGTGTGGCTGGCACCATCCTCTCTGAGCTAACTCATCTAGAAAATTCAAATGCCCCGTGGTCACCAAAGTGCATCTGGCTCTGTACATACGGTAGCCGGCATACTAGCAACACTGCACATTCTCAAAAGACCACTCCTTGTGATACTTTCCATCTCTCTGTTGTTAAAGGGGTTGCCAGTGCCCAGGACAGGCTTATGCAGGGTAAGCCTTCCCCTCAGTAGGCGTCGGCTCTCAGGAATGGTCCTGCTGGAGACAGGGTGCCTGCCGGATGAGAAAGAGAAGGTTTTTCTCAAGGATCGCAGGCATGTGGCACTTATGTGAGAACTACAGCAAGTGATGGCATCTCCTCAAACACCTGTCCTGATAACAAGAAGCTCCCCTTACCTCTGTGGTCCCCAAAGAAAAGGATTTTGCAGGATGATTGTCTCTGTTCAGGATGAGGCAGATAGAAGATGATTCTGCTCATTTGTGGCATCGTGTGGCTTTCATCAGAGGACTCGTGCTGGTTTTCCAGCATGAGTGGAGAGGATGAGCCCAGGAGGGTGCTTGCCTCATAATAAAGACAGTAGGTACAAAGTCCTGAGGACCTACTGAGTGCCAGACACATTCTTACTCTTAATTATCCCGGCATTCTACAAAGTAGGTATTTTTATTCCCATTTCATGGGTGAGAAATTTGAGGCTCAGACATGGAGGATTCAAGGTCATTCAACAGGTGAATAGCAGGGCTTGAGTCTGAGCCTTGGACCAAGGCTTTTAAATACAGATCTCTAGTCCCCTGCAGCTATTGCTCCAGATGATGATATTTCTCGGAGGGAAGAGGTCTTAATATGAATGACAGAATCAAACATTTCTGGAACAAAATTGTTGGGTGAATCTGGCAGCGGGGTCTACACCTGCAGCTGGGACAACAGGCAGCTTTCCATATGCCCAGTACTGTGCGTTCAGAAGCTCCATGGGGCTGACCTATCCCTGGTGGGAACTCAGGGCCCTAAACCTTTTTTCATCCTGTCCCTAGACACAGCCACCAACGTGCTGCCCTCCTGAGTAGAGAGCTGGTGAGCCTGGCTCTGCAAAGGCATGAGTGACTGGGATTGTACATGTGTTGCTCTCCATAGCCTTCATCCAAAAGAATGCCCTTCCCAGTAGGGGTTTTAGGCAGGCCTTGTGGGCAGGTGTACTCTAGGTACTCCTCAAATCACCTTACCCAGGGAAGTTAGCTATGCGTAGGGGAAGCTTATGTAATAGCCATTTCAGAAGTCAAAAACACCAGGCAGGATACAAACAGCTGCAGTTACAAACTGCTCAAAATTTTAGTGACTTGTGACAACGGAAGTTTATTTGTTTTCCTGTCCTTTTTTCTTTTCCTTCTTCCCTTCTAATCGAGTTCCTTCCTTCCTTCCTGCCTCCCTCCCTCCCTCCCTGCCTTCCTCTCTCTCCCCCTCCCTCTTTCCCTCCCTGCCCTTCTATTTTTTTTTTTTTTTTGACAAGGTCTTGCTCTGTAACCTAGGCTGGAGTGCAATGGTTCATTCAATGATGGCTCACTGCTGCCTCAAACTCCTGGGCTCAAGTGATCCTCCTGTCTCCTAAGTAGCTGGAACTACAGGTACATACCACCACGTCCAGCTAATTCTTTTTTTTTCTTACATTTTTTTTTGTAGAGACAGGAGTCTCACTATGTTGCCTAGGCTGGTCTCAAATTCCTGGCCTCAAGTGATTCTCCTGCCATGACTTCTCAAGGTGCTGGTATTAAAGACATATGACATGACGTCCAGCCCAGAAATTTATTTTGTGTTCAAGCTATGTGACTGTTGCAGGTCAGCTTGGGTTTCCTCTCTATAGTGCCTCACTCTGGTCTCTAGGCTGACGGAACAACCATGGTGATGGTCTTTGTGGCACAGAGAGAGAGAGAGACCTCTGGAAAATGTTGCACCAGCAATTAGATTCTCTGGCCTAGAAGTGACTCACTTTACTGCCATTCATAGCTCAGTGGGCAGAGCGAGTCTCATGGCTCCACCCAACCACAGAGGCCAGAAGTGCAGTCTATTAGGTACCTGGAAGTGGGGCAGAGCTGGCAATGTTGGGTAAATAGCTCTAATGTCTGCCACAGCCATCTTGAAGCATCCTTCCCTCCTCTTACTCACTTCTGTCCTCTTACTATGAATCACAAGTGAGACTGAAGTGTTGGGGACCCAGGCCCTCCACTCACCAGCTATGCAGCCTCTGCAAAAAATGGAGATTAACACATGCTTTGAAGTGTGTTTTTGTGAGGATTACATGAATCTGGCACGTAGTAAGCATCTAGTAAATGATAACCTTAGGACAATGTACAGTTTTTCAGTAGCCAGAAGCATATCCAATATTCTAACTTCTTTCAATCCTTTTCCCTGAATGGATAAGCCAATGCCTGGAATTCTATTCCAAGGACAGGAAATAAATACATTTAAAAATGCTATTATGTATCTATTTGAAAACCTGGAAGGAACCCAAATTTAATGGCCAATAATAGGAGAATAATTAAGTAAATTATGATAGCTTGATTTTGTGAAATGTTATGCAGCTATAAAAATAATAAGGAACACCATGTAACAACATATAAAATGCCCATGATAGTATATTGATTGAAAAAGTGTTACAAAGTTATAGGTATTGATTGATCACAATATAATAAACATTTATATAATTGTAGATTTGAAAGATTAGAAATAGCATGCAAAATAACAGTTGTATTAAAATGGTGAAATTATTAATGTTCTGCAGTATTATTTATAGAGTTTTAGACACTATTATTTTACAGATAGAAAATTCTAGAAAAATCTTGTGTAGGCATTTATTGGTACTATTGGAAACGATTAAGAAATTTTAACATTAGATACATTAATACCATGGTGGACTAATACTACATACATTATCTTTGTTTTATGATTCCAGTGGAAGAAATTGGGCAAGAGATAAATTTAAAAGTTTGGAAAAGAAAACTAATAGAATATGTCTTTGGGCAGTAAAGTCTGTGTACACCCATAGCATGATGGCTTCCAAATGTAAATAGGGCTCAGAAAGCTGAGAAATTCCTTAGGAGTAGAAGGCCCTTCAGACCTTGACAGGAGAGCTGGTGGAGCAACGGGCCCATTGCCTTTGGTAGTTAGTGGTGGGTCACCAGGTCCATCTTCCCCCAGAGAACCTGGAGACATGGGTTGTGAGAAATGCGATTTTTTATTTCTATAATTCTCAGGTTTCTTCCAGCCCCTGATGCAGAAATCCATAGTCTTCAGACTCTCCTGGGACCTCATTTAAAGCTCAGATTCTTGTATTCTCAGCCCCAGGACTTTGGTTTGGTGGGCCTGGTGTGGGGTCCAGGAACCTGTGCTTTGATGTTCTCCCTGCAAAGTGTACTTTGCACCTGGCAGGAGGGGCTCAGAGATATGTCTATTGAGTGAACAAACTAACAAGACTAATGGACTCTGCAGGTCTGCATTGCACAGCTGGTCCTCATGAGAATTCCGGAATGTGTGCAAAAAGGCTTTTTGTTGGTTAATGCCATCTTATATGAGAAGGAAAAAATTAGCACAGGTGGGAGCTAGCTCAAATTAAGAGTTTGAGGACTCCAAATAGTTGAGAAAATGGCTGCCTTTGTAAGAAAACCTAACTGACTTTACTGACGTGCTGGTTATAAAGCACCTGGGGACAAAGACGGTCTGGGAAGCCAGATAAGAGGCAGTGAAAGAAAAGTGTGATCATGTCAACCTTTGAAATACCCATCAGGGTCAGCTCTGCCCATGTTTTCTGGACAGTTCCAGAGAGCTGATCTTCCCTCCTCTGTGAAGTGGGGATTCTGATACTCTATCCCTTGGGACTTGTTGAAAGGATCAACTGAGATGCTGTTGATCAGGGTGAACATTTTGGCTTCCCTGGGCCACATCGAGTCAAGAGGAATTGTCTTGGGCGCCACACAAATTATATAATGTAGTTAGTGTATACACATAATAAGACTTCTTTTTTATTATAAACTTTGGCAAACTGAGAACGATAAAAAACTAGTGGGAAATTTGACCTTGTTTTTGTAAAACGAATTCATCGATTCCTGGTTCGATGGAAGTGGTCACAATCCCCAGTGAGTTCTCAAGGTGCTCGTCAGAAATGTTTGTTCAAATTTTGCTCTTTGTGTGCTTCATAATTGAAAACAGCTGCTCACAAATGTGTCTCCTGCCAAAAAGCAATGCCATGAATAAGGGGTGGTTGTGAACTTCAAAAATGGAACTACGTATGGGGTCATAAAGAAAATAAATACAAAAAACACATGATGTTAAAAAATTTTGTGGGGCTCCATTATTAGCTGTCCTGGGCCTCATTCAACCCATAGGTGATGGGTTGGACCTGCCTGCTGTAGATGAAGTGCCTGGTAGAGTGTCTGGCACCTCAGGCGCTTTTGCCATTATTTTCTGATTAGACGTATGGGCATCCTGTAGGTGGAGTGGGGTGTCCATTTGGGTTTGGGGAAGAGCAATTCCGTTCTTCCTGCTCACTCTGCCACCAGCCAAGGGAGCCTCTGCTGTGACCTCTGGGGCTGATGATGTGGGGGCAGGATCTAGCTACAGGACAGAAGTGGGTCCCCAAGGTGGGTGGTCCATCAGCCTGGGAAGAGACCTGGGCCTTGAAACCAGTGCTCCTTCCATGGGAGCATTAGAACAGTGCCCTGGGGCAGGGCTGGGCCCTTCACGAGGAGATAAATGCATGGGTCTCCAGAGCCGGGGGCTGGGATTCCTATTTGACTTCAGACTATGCTGCGCAGTCTAGCAAGTAAGTAGAATGGATCAGGGTGGAGTCTTGCTTGAGAGTGAGCTGAGAAAATGCAATTCTCAGGCACTATTGTTAAGCTAGAATCCACACTGACTCTGCGATTCTATTAAAAAATCAATCTAGAGATGATTTTCTCCTTTCTCTAATCCTACTCTTTTGCTAGGAGATGGTAGTATGAACAAAGATTAAAACCACATGTTCTAGAGGTAGTGAATTTCACAAACTTATTACAGAAAAGTGGTGAAAAGGTCTAATTGGAAAAGCCCTTATCCTTAGATACAAAAGGCATCTCTGCTCTTAAGAACTTCTGAAGTTTTCCAAAATTTATGGAACCAGGCAAAACCAGAGCCAGGTTTACACCTTCAGCACTGATGGGAGGTGCCGTGCACCAGGGCTGTGATGGGCCATGCCACTGTGTGCCACTTTTCTAAAACAAATTAATATTTTGTAGGCACTCTACTTTGAAAAGCAAAGATGACCAGATGACTGGCCCTTCTGAAAATCTGTGATTGATGTTAAGAGTTGTATTCACTTTTTTATTACAAAATTGTGTATATTTATGGTGTATAATACAATATTTTGATATATGTATACATTGTGGAGTGATTAAATCCAGCTTTTTAACAGATGCATTACCTAAAATATTTATCATTATGGGGGATGAGAACGCTCGAAATCTACTCTTAGCAACTTTTAAGAATACAGTATATTGTTATTAACTATTGTCTCAGTAATGTGCAGTAGATCTCTGAACTTATTTCTCCTATCTAACTGAAATTTCGTGTCCTTTGACCACCATTCCCTCAAAGCCCCTCCCCCACACTTCCTGGTAACCGCCATTCTCTTCTCTACTTTTATGAGTTTGACTCTTTTAGATTCCACATGTAAATGAGATCAGGCAGTGTTTGCCTTTCTCTCTCTTATTTCACTTAGCACAATGTCCTCCAGATTTATCCACTGGGGTTGCAAATAACAGGATTTTTCTTTTTTAAGCCTGAATAGTACAAGTTGAGTATCCTTTATCCAAAATGCTTGGGACCAGGGGCGTTTTGGACTTTTTTCAGATTTTGTAATATTTGCATTATACTTACTAGTTGCGCATCCTTAACTGAAAATCCAAAATCCAAAACGCTCCAAGATCTGAAATGTTCTAAGTGCTGCCATGACACCAGAAGTGGAAAATTCCACACCAGACTTCACATGACAGATCACGGTCAAAATGCAGTCCAAACTTTGAAACTTTGCTTCATGCACAAAATTATTTTTAAAATACCTGTAAGATTACCTTCAGTCTATGTGCATAGGAAACAAATGAATTTTGTGTTTAGACTTGTGTCCCATCACCAAGATATCTCATTATGTATATGCAGATATCCCCAAATCTGAAAAAATCTGAAATCTAAAATGCTTCTGGTCCCAAGCATTTCAGCTAAGAAATGCAACTGAATTACATTTTCTTTATCCATTCATGTGTTGATGGACACATAGATTGATTTCATATCTTGGCTATTGTGAATAACGTTGCAATGACATGGGAGTGTGTATTTCTCTTTGACATACTGATTTCATGTACTCTGGGTATATACTCAGAGGAGGACCTGCTGGAGGATGTATATGGTAGTTCAATTTTTAATTTTTTGAGGAACCTCCATACTGTTTTCTGTAATCGGCATGCAATTTATATACCTACCAACAGCGTGCAAGCGTTCCAGTTTTTCTGCTTGTTATATTTTGTCATATTGATAAAAACCATTTAACAGATATGAGGTGATATCTTGTGCTTTTAGTTCCCTGACAATTAGTGATATTGAGCATTTCTTCCTATACCTGTTGGCCATTTGTATGGCTTCTTCTGAAAAATGTCTATTCAGATCCCTTGCCCATTTTTTAATTGGGTTGTTTTCTTGCTGCTGAGTTGTTTGAATTCCTTATATACTTTGGATATTAACCTCTTATCAGATCTGTGGCTTGCAAATATTTTCTCCCATTCTGCAGGTTGTCTCTTCACTTTGTTGGTTGTTTGCTGTGAGAAGTTTTTTAATTTGATGTAATCCCATTGGTCTATTTTGCTTTTGTTTCTTGTGCTTTCGGGGTCATAGCCAAAAAAAATTTTTTTAAGTGTCATGGAGCTCCCCCCCATGTTTTCTTCTTCAGGTCTTACATTTAAGTTTTAATCCATTCTGATCTGATTTTTGTGTACAGTGTGAGATGAGAGTCTAATTTCATTCTTCTGCATGTGGATATCCAGTTTTCCCAGTACCATGTATTGAAGAGACAATCCTTTCCCCATGATGTATTACTAGAACCTTTGTTGAAAATCAATTGACTCTGGGCTCGGTGGCTCAGCCTGTAATCCCGCGCCTTTGGGAGGCTGAGGTGAGTGGATTGCCTGAGCCCGCGGGTTTGAGACCCGCCTGGGCAGCGAGACTTCATCTCTACAATAAATCAAAAAAAAATCAGCCGGGCGTGGTAGCACATGCCTGTAATTCCGGCTACTTGGAAGGCTGAGGCGGAAGGATCGCCGGAGCCCAGTAGGTCGAGGATGCAGTGGCCGGGAGCGGCCACCACTCCAGTCTGGGCGACAGAGTGAGACTCCAACTCAAAATAAAAAAAGAAAATCAATTGACTGTAAATGTGTGAGCTGATTTCTGGGTTCTCTATTCTGTTCCATTGGTTGATTCATCTGTTTTTATGCAAGCACCACACTGTTTTGATTACTCTAGCTTTGTCGTAGATTTTGAAATGTGGTAGTGTGATGCCTCCAGCTCTGCTCTTTTGCTCAAGATTTCTTTGGCTGTTTGTGCTCTTTTGTGATTTTATACGAATCCTAGGATTTTTTTCCTATTTCTGTGAAAAATGTTATCTTAATTTTGGTAGGGATTGCATTGAATCTGTAGATCACTTTGGGTATCATGAACATTTTAACAATATTAATTCTTCCAATCCATGAACGTGAGATATCTTTCTATTTACTTGTTTCTTTAGTTTCTTTCATCAATTTTTATAGTTTTCAGCATACAGATCTTTCACTCCTTTGGTTAAATTTATTCCTAAGTATTTTATTACTTTTTGTAGCTCTTATGAATGGGATTGTTTTCTTGATTTTTTTTTTATGTAGTTCATTGTTAGTGTTTAGAAACAGTACTGATTTTTGCATGTTCATTATTGTATCCTGCAACATCACTGAAATATTTATTAGTTATTACAGGTTTTGGGAGCAGAAATTTCAGAAAATTCACAAATATGTGGAATTTAAATAGCATGCCCCTATGGTCAAGGAAGAAATTAAAGGGGACATATAAAATATTTTAAAAATATTTTGAGACAAATAAAAATGGGCACACAACATACCAAAACTTAAGCAGCAAAAGAAATTCTAAGAGGAAAGTTTATAGATGTGAATGCCTACATCAAAAAAGAGGACAGATCCCAAATGAACAACTTAGCATTGCACCTCAGGGAACTAAAAAAAGAAGTACAAGCTAAGCCCAAAGTTAGAAGGAAGGAGATAAGAACATTCAAAGCAATATGAAATAAAGACTAGTAAACAATAGAAAATATCAATGAAACTAAGAGTTGCTCTTTTAAAAGATAAACAAAATGAACAAACCTTTAGCTAGACTAAGAAAAGAGAAAAGACAAATAAAATAATAAATGAAAGAATAGACATTACCACCGCATAACTCTGAACCAAATAGCTGAAACATTTATTTTCTTTTAGGAAGTCATAACACTATCTTTTGCCTCTAGAATCTTTGTCAATTATTTATGTTACTGGAACAAAAACATAAGAAAGGTTTTTCTTACTTTTTCATTTAGTATATTTGGAATGTTAGCACCTTGCTTTATGAATGATGTTAACTTTCTTTTAACATAGACAAAGTAATTAATAATTTCTTTTTGTGCTTTGACTCTGATTTTTTTATCCTAGTAGAATTTAATTAAATACCCTTTACTGTTCAGTTAATATATCTATTTCAATCAATTTATCTTTAATACAGAACTGCTAAGTAATTAAGATAGTTCAGCACCACATCCTAATGAGAAGTTCCTAATTTAGGAGCACATCCTTGGAGTATTTTGCCTTAAACGTGTTTAGGAATTTGCAATACGTGAAATCTTCAGTTACCTGGGCTCGGAAGCAACATGATTAAGAAAGTTGGACAATTAGCCAGGCTTGGTGGCTCAGTCTGTAATCCTGCACTTTGGGAGGCTGAGGTGAGAGAATTGCCTGAGCCCGCAGGTTCGAGACCCGCCTGGGCAACTTGGCAAGACCTCATCTCTACAATAAATCAAAAAAATTAGCCGGGCATGGTACTGCACGCCCGTAGTGCCAGCTACTTGGAAGGCTGAGGCAGAAGGATCGCCAGAGCCCAGCAGGTCGAGGCTGCAGTGGCTGGGAGTGTGCCACTTCACTACAGTCTGGGCGACAGAGTGAGACTCCAACTCAAAAAAAAAGAAAGTTGGACAATTATAAATTGAAGTTTTTTATTATGTATTATTTGATAACACATATGCAAGTTATGAAGCACAGTAATAAAATGAACAATTGTAAATCCTCCCCTAAGTCTAAGAACTAGAATTTTACCAATACATTTGTGTTTCCCTTACAGCAATGTCACAATACTATAGTCTTACCTTTTCCCAGAATTGACCACAATGCTAATTTCATAATTATTTTTAGTATTGTCATTTGTAGACTCAGATTTAAAACTTCTGTTTTCCCATTTCATTCTCCTTCTAATCATTTTGCTGAAAGTGACTTTCCAGTGAGTGGATTATATGCACTCTGATTGGATTGTTTTTACTAACCTTGTCCACACACACGATGGTCAAAGAATGGTACCTTAACTATCTCTAGAGAGGCCCCATGAAGGAAACTATTGGTTCAGATTGTTGTCTAAACTCTGCTGTTAGTAACTGTCTGAATATCTGCCACTAGAAAGTTTATCTTTGTATTCCTAGCACGTAATAGTGCTTGGAACTTAGTAAATGCTCAGCAAATGTCCATTATATTTAATAATTTAATGAATATCATAGAAAACTTGTTTACATATCAGTGTATTTAAGATCAGTTTGACCATATGAAGTAAAAAATATCTCAGTCTCTGTCTCTATCTCGGTTATCTCTGTCTCTATCCCTGTATCTATTTAAACCTTGTATTATATGAAAGCTGTCACTCACTTGCAGATCTGTGTCCTGGGTTGGTTCCCACCCCAACCCAGTAGCACCAAGGAGATGTCTTGAAAACGTAATAGCAACCACCTGCATTGGGCTGGAGATCTCGCCTCCCTGCATTCCGCCCTCTAATCCACCTGTCAGAAAGGCAGCATGGCAGAGTGATTAAGAGCATGGACTTGGAACCCCGACTTCTTGGATTCAGATCCCAGCTCAGCCACTAAACAACTGTGTGACCTTGGGCAAGTTACTTAACCTCTCTATGCCCTACTTTCCTCTTGTGGGAAATGGAAATACAGTACCTACCTCACAGGAGTGTTTTAAGGATTGAGTACTGATATATAAAGCTCTTAGAATTGTGATTGAGAGATTTTTAAGTATGGTGTAAGAGTTTGCTTTTATCTTATGTGTCTCGAGTTTTGTTTTGTTTTGCTGTTTATATTTTCAGCTGGACATAGCCACCTTTGGAAAATTGATTTCTCATGATCAGTCCCCTCAGGGGAGTGGAAAGGTCTGCCGCCCTTCCTGAAGTCCCCTGCAGGGTCATTCGCAGAAGAATCTCTCAGTTTAAGTAAATCTTTAGCCATCGCTTTAGCTTAAGGCTTCTGAGCTCTCAGGAGGTTGGCTTTACTCCTTGAAGGCTTGATCTGAAGTTGCATGGAGGTGTTTTCTTTTGAGCCTGAGCAAGCTGTTATCAGGAGAGAATTCAAAGGAGAGAATTTGCTCAATCCCAAATATGTAGGAGTTAGGGTTGTGTGCAAACACCAGGCTGTGCCTTGGGCCTGCCTGCACAGACACATCCTGCTCCCCCCAGCCCTCAGCCCAGGTGGGAGCTGGAAGCTGGGTGGTGGTTTGATGATGGAGCCATTTCTGTGCTTTCATCGTGAACCTGATCAAGTAGGCCTTCCCACCTCCAGGAGTCAAAGTAGACAGACTCTTATCAAGTGGGACCATGCTCACAAAAAGAGGAACATAAAGGGGAAGCTGCCAGGATTCTTGAGGGGGCTAGGGCGGTCGGTTTACTGACACACCGGGAGGGCCACCTGTGTCATAGATTGCTGTGAAGGGCATAGGAGCTATTTGACAGGTGGCAGTGTGCTGGATTCAGTGCTGAACCAAGGGGCGGTGGCGGCGGGGTGTGCTGGGAGAGGTTCCCAGGAAGGAGAGTCTTTTTTTCATGCTCTTTTTTTACACTTGTCTGCTTTGGTGATGCTTGATAACAAGTAGACTTGAGGTTCGGTTTATGGTTGGTTTTTAAATTCCTTCCAGCTGGCTGGGTGCAGTGGCTCAAGCCTGTAATCTCAGCACTTTGGGAGGCTGAAGCAAGAGGATTGTCTGAGCCCAGGGGTTCAAAACCAGCCTGGGCAACTTGGTGAGACCTCGTCTCTACAGTAAATCAAGAAAACTTAGCCAGGCATGGAAGTTCCAGCTACTTGGAAGGGTGAGGCAGAAGAAACTACCTGAGCCCAGCAAATAGAGGTTGCGGTGGCTCTGAGCATGCCACTGCACTCCAGCCTGGGTGACAGAGTCACACTCTGACTAAAAAAAAAAATTCCTTCCAGTCGATGGACCCGCTTATGGCCGACACCCAGGTTGACTGTGCCCACTCTGTCACCTGGGATATGCCACGGTTTCCATCTGATGTTCTTTGTTTTAAGAAAAGCCCAATGCGAGGGTATAGTTGTTTTGCCATCACGGATGTTAAATGGTCTCAGCTTATGGTTAGTGCTCACTGGGTGCTCCTGATTCCAGGTTAGATGTTCAGGTGATAAGTTTGAACAGGATTTCCTGTCTTTTTTATGAGATAAAATAGACAATTTTCATATTGCTACCAAAAAGGTATACATATTATATATTCCCACTTCTCAAATCTCGACAATAGCATGTTGATGGTTTTTTACAATTTGTCTTACGTTGTTTATGGCTATCAGATACTTTGTCATGGGATGTGGAGCGCCTGCTGAGTTTGCATTTGTTCACTGAAGCAGGTGGGTGGTGCTCTGACCAGAAGCTGTTCACCCCAGCACGTTGGTATTTGTCTTAGCCTAGAGCTATTGCGTCTTCCCCAACATTGTCTCCAGCTTGGAAATCCCATATTTGCTTACAGGTGTGGTGTTTGGACACCTACACTCACTTTTCCAAGTGAAGCATGGAGAGATAGTTGATGTTTGCATTGTGTTTTGTCGAAGTCATCTCTGGGGATAGGAGGCAAAACTTTCTGTAGATGAGCAATTTGTGTCTCCTCAGGTGGCGTTTTTATCTTACTTTTCTTTTTTGAAAGCTAGTTCATTAGAGAGAGATGGAGTGGTTATGAACGAATCGTTTCCACCCATGATGTCACCGGTTGTACAGTGAGATGCCGGTGGGTAGGAGGCCTGCCCACCTTCCTGGCCTGATGTCCTCACCTCCCACAGACTCTTGGATTTAGACGAATTTGTTGTTACTGCTTTATGAAGACTCAGCCCCTTTCAGCCTGAGTCCAGATGGTTCCTACACCCAGAATCATTTGCCCTCTTACTTGTCTTTTCCCCTTCCTGCCAACATACTGCCACCTCCACCCATAGAAACTTAACTCTAATACAAATGTCACCTCCTCCAGGAGGTCCTCAGTACTTACTCCAATTGGAAGTGAATTAAATTGACTCATTCTTTTAGTACCTACTCCTTTAGTACCTGTTTGTCCTGTTGTTTTGTATCATTCTTTTTTTTTTTTTTTTTTAGATGGAGTCTCACTCTGTCGCCCAGGCTGGAGTGCCATGGCACACTCACAGCCACTCCTACATCAACCTGCTGGGCTCCAGCGATCCTTCTGTCTCAGCCCTCCAAGTAGCCGGAACTACAGGCACATGCTACCACATCCAGCTAATTTTTTATTTATTGTAGAGACAAGGTCTTACCAAGTTGCCCGGGCTGGTCTTGAACCCACGAGCTCAGGCAATCCATTCACCTTGGCCTCCCAAAGTGCTGGGATTACAGGCTGAATCACCAAGCCCGGCTGTGCATCATTCTTAAAGCATTGATAGCACTCAAAGCTTGGACTAGTTACTATCTATCTACCTATCTTATCTATTTATCTATCTATGTATCATCCATCTATCTTATTTTTCTTATTAGATCATAAAAAATTAGCGGTGTATGACTAGGCCCAAAAAAGAGTTGTTTTTGATTCAAGAGTGGGGCCAAAGCTGAGTACGGTGGCTCATGCCTGTAATCCCAGCACTTTGGGAGGCTGAGGCAGAAGGATTGCTTGAGCCCAGGAGTTTGAGACCAGCCTGGACAACATAGTGAGACCTGTCTCGATAAAAAAAAATTTAAAAATTAGCCTAGTGTGGTGGCTCACGTCTCTCTAGTCCCAGCTCCTCAGGAGGCTGAGAAGATAGGATTGCTTGAACCCTAGAAGTCGAGGCTGCAGTGAGCTATGATCATGCTACTGTACTTTTGCCTGGGCAACAAAACAAGACTTTCTCTCAAAAAAAAAAAATGTGGGACCAAGTTCAGAGGGTGGGACAGAGAAGATCTGAGCTCAGAGAGTGCATCTTAATGAGTTGGTGATGCACTGTAAGCTTTTTTTCCAAAACTTGATCAGTTCTTACCATGGGACCTTCACACTGAGACTACTTCACATAAAGAAAACTCACAAGAAAGTGCACGATCTTCAGTTTCTGAGAGTCATGATTTTCTGGAAAACAATGTCGAAATATCAGCATGGTCTCGGATGGTAGCCAGCTGGAGATGTTGACTCCGATGCTTGGAGCAGGGTGAGGACACCTAGCACATGTGTGGACCGTTCCAACATCTATATTTCACTTGCTGTTTCTCCCTTCAAGAACCCGCTTTTCAGTACTTCACAGCCCTTCTGGGTCCCAGCTTAATCAGCCTGAATCATTGCTCTCTATGTGAACATTTCACTCTATAATGGGGGGGGGGCTCAAAAAAACCTGGTGTTTGTTTATAAAAAAGTGTGCATTTCTTCTTACACATTTAAACTTCAGTCACCTTCCAAGTGCTGTCTGTTTGATGCAATACACCTACCATGATGCTTTTCCAGAGCTCAAAACAGTTTTTAAGCTCATCAATTTTGATGCCTTCTGCTCTTTTTTGTTTCACCTCTTCCACACTGGCAAAATGTTTCCTCTTTTTTTCATCTGGGGAAACAAAAAGTCACTTGAGGCAAGATCTGGTGAATAGAGGAGGTGGGACAGAGGGGTCATGCCATTTTTGGTCCAAAACTGCTGAACACTCAGCATGGTGTGGGCAAGTGTCCTCATAAATCACCCATCATGACAAAGGCAAATGCTTTAAAAGATCCCCCCCACCCCACCTCTCAAATCACTGAAGCCTCTGACCGCCTCTCACACTAGCTACATTGAAGCTGATGGGTTTCTAGAACACTCACCTAGCAGGAATGCCTGTGCTACAAGGAGCCTGCACACCAAAGAATAATCCCATTTTGGGGGGTCCCCCTCCTATTCTCGAGTCTGAATTTGATTACACCTGATGATCTTAACAGCTAATCCAGGTAAGATGAGGTAACATGAAAGTGAACAGCCTTAGCCCAGTGGCCATCGTATGCTGATTGCATTTTTAATCATATTTTTCTCTCGGCAGCATTTCTGATGTGGTTCTCTGGCAGGTTGTACCAATACAGTGTGTCATTGCACAGAGACAAAGTAAACCCTGCCATCTGAGCCTTTCTTTAATCAACTTGTTTTTTAGAAATATTAGCTTTCTCCCCGAGGACGAGTAAGCATTTCACGCAAGGCTTGTTCTTTGCAGAAGATTTCAGTGCTATACACAACAGTGGTGCCAATGGATATGTCTGACTAGGAGCCTCAGGCAGTGTAATACTTGTCGATAAAGTTCATCTTTGTAAGAGAAATAAATACCTTTAAAACTGGCTGGGCACGGTGGCTCACACCTGTAATCCCAGCAGTTTAGGAGGCGGAAACAAGAGGATGACCTGAGTCCAGGGAGTGGAGACCATCCTGGGAAACTTGGCAAGAACTTGTGTCCACAATAAATCAAGAAATTAGCTGGACATGGTGATGTGCAACTGTGTTTCCAGCTACTTGGAAGGCTGAGGTGAGAGGATCGCCTGAGCCCAGCAGGTTGAGGCTAAAGTGACTGTGAGCGTGCCACTACACTCCAGCCTAGGCAACAGAGTGAGCCTCAAACTCAAAACAAACAAACAAACAAAAAAAAAACCCCAAAACTGGATGAAATACGTTCTTCAAAATTTTTTCCCCTGGACTGAGGATGTGCTTTCTTTTATATAAAATCACAGTGGGAAAATTTCAAAGTGACCACAGGCTCACAGTAATAATAATGATGATGGGCCTTAATTGAGACTTATTAATAGCACTGCTCTTTAAACCACTTCATGGTTATTAACTGCTAATTCCTAGAATCCTTCTACCATAAGGGCAATTTTTATTGTTCCGGCTAAAATGATGTTTAAGAAAAGTGGTTCAGGAAGTCTGATTTTGTGTGTGTTTACCATCCATATTGTATGCACACATGGGTGAGTGCACACACTTGCTGCATGAGGAGGCCAGGCTTCTTTATTCTGGAGGACTTTAAGATGCATTACTTAGTGTTTTCTTTACTTCTATTTGTAATCTTCTCAAATCTTTCCATATGATTAAAATTATGAAGGCATCCAAGGAATTTGGAGGGCAAACACAATTGAACAAAATTGTGGCTGGAAGCACTTCCTTCAAAAATTGCCTACTACATTATAATTTTGCATGGTGAAGCTCATAGAAGTGAGAATATTTAGTTCATCAAAAAATAATAGGCCAGGCACAGTAGCTCACAACTGTAATCCCAGCATTTTGGGAGGCCAAGGCAAGAGGATCACTTGAGTCCAGGAGCTCAAGACCAGCCTGGGCAACATAGCGAGACCTCCTCTCTACAAAAAAACAACAAAAAAAAGCAGAAACAAAATCAAAACTAGCTGAACTTGGTGGCATATGCCTGTAATGTTAGTTACTGGGGAGGCTGAGGTGGGAGGATCACTTGAGTCTAAGAGTTTGAGGTTGCAGTGAGCCATGATCATGCCGATACACTCAAGCCTGGGCAACGGAGACCACAACACACACACACAAAAGGTGGATGTTGGAATTATAGACTCTCAGGCCTAGACATGCCCCAGAGATGCTAGCCCTGACCAGCAGTGAACTTATACAACAACAGTGTTAGGTCGGACCTGGGGAGCCCCATGGTGCCCGGAGTGTTGCAGCAGGATGGAGCCATCCCCTGCTGTGTGTGTGTGGGGGGTCTCTACTCTGCACACGTCCCTCACCCGCCCCAGGGCGGCAGTTTTTGTTTGTGGAAAGGTTTCCACTAGGAAGTATAGGAGTGAGAGAGTTTGGAATATGGTTTCCCTCATCCTGCTGGGATCTTTCCTTTTATTTAAAAATTTCCTTTCTGAGCCTCAGCCAAAATGTTCTTCCTTAGATTTTCCCATTTGCTTGTGTGGTTAGGTTTTTGGTTTTGTTTTTGTTCTGGTTTGATGGTTCCCTCTGTCCTGCTTTTCCCACATTGAGTTTGTGTCTCTTGCAGAGATGAGAGCCCAGTGAATCTGAAAAGGTGAAACCTTTAAACTTTATAGTTTAAAATTTACATTTGTATCTCCCCTGTTTCTTTGTGGGTTTTTTTTTTTTTTTTGAGTTGGAGTCTCACTCTGTCGCCCAGACTGGAGTGCAGTGGCCGCTCCCGGCCACCGCAGCCTCAACCTGCTGGGCTCCGGGGATCCTTCCGCCTCAGCCTTCCAAGTAGCTGGAACTACAGGTGCATGCTACCACACCCGGCTGATTTTTTTGATTTATTGTAGAGATGAGGTCTTGCCAAGTTGGCCAGGCGGGTCTCGAACACACGGGCTCAGGCACTCCACTCACCTCAGCCTCCCAAGGCATGAGATTACAGGCTGAGCCACTGAGCCCGGCTGGTTTTTTTTTTTTTTAATTTTTTATTTGAAGGGTGAAACTCTATACAGGAATGTTTCTAAAGTTATCTTCCTTATTCTCTTCCATGATGGCACTTAGGAAATGAGGTGACTGTGTTTGTGTTCTGCTCAGTGGCAGACAAGTCTTCACATAAAATAAAGGCCATGGATGAGACAAATGTGAATATTCTTTCCAGCTCTGAAATTCTACAGTTCTGATTCTTGCTTTTGTGTGTGTTTTAATTCTCTGAGTGGAATCATTTCTATATATTTCCATTCTCACTTTAACAAGCAGGTAACGAGCATCTTCAAAGTGCCAGAAGCTGGAGTCCAGAGGCAGGGATGCTAACTGCACACTCCAAGAACTTGGCCTAGGGGGAGAGGAGAAAACTGACCTCTGGAACGGGGTGACAGGTTAAGTCTGCAGGTAGCAGCAGTGGTCAGTGCTCTGGGAACCCCTAGGGAGCCAGAGGGAGGCCCTTCCCAGAGGAGGTAGTGTGATTTAACCAGGCAGAGGAGGAGGGCGGGGCATGTAGAGAGGATGGGCGAGGCCCAGGGAACAGGATGTGTAAAGGGGAAGAAACAAGAGGAAGTGTGGTGTGCTGGGCACCGGACTTCGTGTCAGGGTGAGGAGACCCAGGAGAAGAGGGGCAGTGGGCAAGCAAGATGGTTGGAACAGTGACTGCTGCTGACTGCATGTCTGAGTCCAACCAAAGGATTAGGAAGTGTGAGCATCATCTTGCAAGTGAAGACATTGAGACTTAGAAAATGCCTGTAATCCCAGCACTTTGGGAGGTGGAGGAGGAAGGATTGCTTGAGCCCAGGAGTTTGAGACTAGCCTGGGCAACAAAGTGAGACCTCGTCTCAACAAAAAATCAAAAAATTAGCCGGATGTGGTGGCACATGTCTATAGTCCCAGGTACTCAGCGGGGCTGAGGTAGAAGGATCATCTGAGCCGGAGGTCGAGGCTTCAGGGAGCTGTGATTGTGCCACTGCACTCCAGCTTGGGCGACAGAGTGAGACCCCCGATTAAAAAAAAAAAAAAAAGAAAGAAAGAAAGGTTTAACAAGGAAGGTTAAGAAGATCTGGAAGGGCACATACCTAATAACTAACAGAGCAAAATTTGAACTTGAGTCTCTGTTACACCAAACCTTAAGCCTTCTCTCTCTCTCTCTCTCTCTCTCTCTCTCTCCCCCCCCCCAAGGCTAGGGATGTAGAAATACCCCTTTGACCCTGGCCCTGGCAGGAGGGCGACGTGACTGGGTACAGAGGCTGAAGGGAAGATGGCACTGGGTCTGGATCAACTGACTCATTCTGCTGGGATAGACTACGTTCCAGCCCAACCCTGGAGACGGAGAGAGACTGGGTGGCATGTGTAGTCCCACCACCCTGGTCTTGTCTCCCGTCCACTGTCAGTCTTTCTTATGATCTTGGTCCTTAGTTTCTTTGCAAACCTGTAAAGATGAAAGAAAATCCAAAATGAAGAAAAACAGTAATATCAACGTATAGTAGTTGTTGAGCCCTTACTATGTGCCCTTGGCGAGCATTATGACATTTAATCCTCATGACAACCCTATTAAGTAGAAATGACTAACAGCCCTAATGTGCAGATGCCGACGCGCCTGAGGCCATACAGTTTGTGAATGGCAGAGCAGTGACTAAGCCCCATTGAAGCCTTTAAGCTCTATGTGTACTGTCTTCCAGAAGCTTAGGACTTGGTGATAGTGGGAATTGAGCTTTTACCGATATTATGGTCGATGTTGTTCTTATTGGTATTATTATTAGACAGAGAACTGAGAGCCAGGCAGGAGCTACAAGAAGATGGCTGAACCCAGGCTACCAGCTCGTGACTAACAGCCATGGTGTTTTCTCTCCCACCCACTTCATGACCTTGGAGGGTCTCATGGATCCTCCCAGCCCTATCCAGCTACCAGATGCCCTTGGGCTGGGAGCCACGTGCTGGAAGACCATACCCTTCGCTTCCTGGTGGAGGCCGATGCTTTCTCAGGAGCTGCTTCATCTCCAGTGGCAGCCTGTATACTAGAGGGCTGAGGGTGTGACCTAAGAAACTGCACCACCCTTTCCCAGAGGGAAAGCAGCCAGCCCCACCATGGACTCCCTCCACCCAACTCCCAAGGTCCTCCCTTTTCAGAGTCAGCACCCGCTTCTTTGTAGCCAGACCTCGCCTGGCATTTGGCAGCTGACTTGCTTCTTAATTTTGGTGGGAGGCAGGGATGAGAGTGGGCTACGTTTGGAGAAAATGTTTGCTGATCTCTTCTCTTTTTTTTGGAGTTGGAGTCTCACCCATGCCGGAGTGCAGTAACATCAACCTGCTGGGCTCAGGTGATCCATCCACCTCAGGCTTCCAAGTAGCCGGAAATCAGGTGCACGCTACCATGCCTGGATGATTTTTTTTTTAATTGTAAAGATGAGGTCTTGCCAAGTTGCCCAGGCTGTTCTCGAACCTGTGGGCTCAGGCAATCCCCTCTCCTCAGCTTCCCAAAGTGCTGGGATTATAGGCTTGAGCCACCATGCCCAGCCTGCTGATCTTTTCTACTGTACTGTGATCTGTCTTCAGGTCCCAGGTTCTTCCTCCAGGGAGCTCATGGAGCCAGGTTCCTCTCTGACTTGAACTTGAATGAGGATTTCAGGTGTCCTTGGGTGTCCTTGCACTGAAATTCATTTCCTCTGCAGTTCCCAAAACCCTGAATTTGCATTTGTTTTAGGAGAGGGTATGAAATTCTTGTGTCTATTTAGCAGGTGCTGTCATCCTCTAGAAAGAGCCAGAGAGTTTAATCCAAACCTCAAGATGTCTGAATAGCATACCCTTTTTAGGGACATTTAAGAGCTTAAGGCTGGGTGCTGTGGCTCACGCCTATAATTCCAACACTTTGGGAGGTCAAGGCAGGAGGATCACTTGAGCCCAGGAGTTTGAGATCAGCCTAGGCAACATAGTGAGATCCTGTCTCTACAAAAAATCAAAAATATTAGCTGGGTGTGGTGGTGCATTCCTGTAACCCCAACTACTCAGGAGGCTGAGGCGGACGGATTACCTGAGCCCAGGAAGTAGAGATTGCAGTGAACTGTGATCTTGCTACTACACTCCAACCTGGGGGACAGGGTGAGACCCTGATTCAAAATAAATAAATAAAAGAGCTTAATTTTCAAATCCCAAGCAGCCACAGGGCTTCTTTCATTGCTGTGTCTACCTTGCTTTGCAGAGAGGAATTACATCTTCCTTGGTCCACCTTTCCTTAAGGGTCCTGGGGTCATAAAATGCCCTATTACCAAACTGCTAGGGGTCTGGTAAGGTCCTGTTGCTCTCTGCACAGAAAACCAATCACTAAGATGAATACTGCCAGGGAAGAAGCCTTCTTATTTGGGCAACATCAACCAAGCAGAATGGGCGATTCCTTCTCAAATCTGTCTCCCTGTTTGTCCGAAGTCAAGGATTTATATAGAGGGGCAGGATGTAGAAACAGGTTGTCTGGATGTGGTGATCTTATGAGTTTTAATTCCTTGATACAATAGGGCTGAGGGTCGGTTTCCTGAAAATAAATTCAGATAAGACAAATGTAAGTTTCAAGCTTTAAGGCAGGAAGGGTCAATTGCATATGTTTATTAAAAAAGAAACCGTACCTATATGTTCTATGGAGGAATTTGGGCCACTTTCACTGTCAGTACTCGCTATGAGTTGGTGTTTGTCTTTAGAGCATGGCTGTCCACAGGACTAATTGGACTTCATGTGATATTTAGGGGCTTATTACTTCTGGGTTTTTTTTTTTTTTTTGAGTTGGAGTCTCACTCTG